>NC_141785.1:3044837-3304563 GCF_054643075.1 Acanthaster planci
TCCTGTGTGGATTTGTCAGCGGTAGCCAAACATACCTGGGGAGTTGGTCACCACCCTAACTGGGACGGCGTGCAGTGTGTGGACCACGACCAGCATTGGTACACCAGACGCATCAAGAAGGCCATCCACATCCGCCTCAACCAACACAGCATCAACAGAAACAGCGGCATCAACATCCCCTGGTTCTGGCTCCCCACCATCCGTCAAAACAATCACCGGAGCACAACGGAGCCACGCCGAGGACACACCCCTTCATGCCCATGGAGTGGTGCATGCAACGCCCGCTGAGGTCACCAATACTACGTCCGCAGTACACGACGGGGGGCATGCGGTCCAGCGGTATGTAGCGGACTCTGCAGCATCCAGACTTCAGTTGCCTGATGAAGGCTAGCAGCACCAGCAGCCAAAACGTCGCTACCAGCAACACGACATCGCGAGTCATCGATCATCTTTTTCTCTGTATTCAAAAAAAGTTATCAAACTTTCTCAAAACAAAAACATGTACAATTAGAGTTGACTAGGTAAGGAGACCTATGGAAACAAAATAACCCATATGAATACATGAATGCCCATAAACCAGGTGTCAGAAAAAATTAACATAAATACAAGTAGTAGTCAACTGATGTATTTATAAGGTATTTACTTGTTAGCTGGCAGAATGTCTTAAATTGACAGGTATGGAGTTTGCATGTGACAACAGGTGGAATTGACATGGGTATAAAGGCAAATTGAACCTGCTCGTCCCATCTGATTGATGGAAGGTGCTGTACTCTGAGGTCCTTTCTGGCTTCCCTGATTTTTTGGAGTTACATCATCGCTCATGTAGATGTTATTGCCCTTGAACTTGTTGTTGCGGAGACATCTGGATGCGTTTTTGATGATATGCTGGTATACCTGAGAAGCCTGCAAAGGATCGGCCTTGGGCTTGCATGGGAAGCCGTCCCATTCGATGGTTGTGCCTGCCCGAGAGATAGGTGGCCATGGGCCCGCTCTATCTCGATAGTGTCACCACCGTCAAGCCTCATGTGGTTTGTCAGCAGGTCAAAGATGAACTCCTCGCAGAGCTTGTTCCCTTCTGATCCCTCAGGACTTCTATGTATGACAATGTTATTTCTTCTACTGCGATTTTAGAGATCGTGAATTTGATTTTCAAGCCTGCTTGTGACTCTGGACTGCGTCGTCCTTTTTGTTGATAAGTACTGCTGATTTCATTCCATCATACTTACTGCCAGCTTCAGATCATCTATTTCCTTGCCTTGAATTATGACCTAAGTTTTTTTGTATCATCCAGCTTGACTCCAAGGTCGGTAAGTCTTTTTTCTATTGTCTCCAGTGACTGTAAAATCTTGTCCAGTGTCTTATGTGTGTCCATGATAGCGTCCTTGCATGACGAGCACTTGCAGCCATCTTGTTGTTCTGTGTCGTTGCCACTGGTAGGTGTAGTGGGCAGATCTTTCCGTTTGGCACTTTGTTTTTTATTGTGCTTCTCAACAATTTAGTCACATCATTTGATTTGGCCATGATTAGGATACAGTGATTAACGAAATCGCACAGCAATTAAGTGAAAGAGACCCGATCTGTGTCTAAATATTCGTTAAAATTTTGAGAGCTGTTCGCAGTGTGATGTGTTCAGTTCGGTGCCATCTTCTTCGGCAATCAACAGCAGCCAAACAAACTGGTCATGTTGAGACAATGGGAGCTGGTCTCATTGAACAATGCCACTGTGTGATCTTGTGGTGGCTGGCAACCACAGACTCCCAGGCTGTTTGGCCTTGGGAAAGTTGACCTGTAGGGTCTTGTTGCACTGGGCCAGCAAATTACTTTGACAAATCATGCAGACTGATGTGTCTGGCAGGGTTTCTAGCCAAACAACCCTGAACAGTTGGGGTTATATATTGTGCTTGTTTTAACCACTTGCTGCCAGGAGACAGTTAGTTTTCAGTTGGATGATGTATACCCGGGGGATTTTCAAGATTTTCCGTTTACCAAATACTTAAAAAAACTCATAACTTCATTTACTGGACGTTTACACCCACAGAAATTACTGTCTGGTGGTTACTCTAATCTGACAGACGGTATCTTTTGACGTACAAGTATTTCAGCCAGGCCTGCAGCCTTGTAAAAAGAGTCCAGATTTTGCGATGTTATGTAAGTTTCTTTTGTTCCCGAAACTGGCACAGTGCACTTCTGGCGTCTTTTCAGTAGGGGCATTAGCGTGCAGCGGTACTGTGTGGCTCATCGCTGGAGTGCTGGAGCGCTTTGTCCCCGGTGGTAATCTGATGGTTTGTGAATGCCACAAACAGTGGTATAATCTTTCAAAACAATGACGGATATCCTCTGATATTGACAACTGAAAACATGTAGGCAATTCCCAGCATCTCAGGCTTTAGTGCCGAGTATGGTCTTTTGTTACAAGGCCCAGGTCCGGTTTCGGGCTCTCCGGTTTTGTGTATTCAGCCTATGTGCCCAAAACAGCACGTGGTTAACTATGAAAATGGCTTTGGAATCATTCATATTAATTGACAGAAATGAGGCCTTCCTGTTTCTCTAGTCCAGTTAAATTTATCTTTATTGTTAGGGCACTTGTTGGCAAGTGGATAGAAGCAGAGATGGTAGTGAGTGGAAGAAACATGTGCTATCCATCCAGGAGGAGTCTGTCTTCTGCAGTGACTGTAAGTTGTGTTTTCAAGTATTGAAGATGATGTTGAGGCCGTACATTCATGTCACAGACACATGCACAAAGTAATGTCAAGGCAATGTTGAAGATATCAAATATAGACACTCAAGCCAATAGGGATCATAAGATATTACTTGAACCAAATCACTTTCAGGTTTGACAACAATTGCCATTGTGCAGTTAATTGTGTGTGTTCATTTGACCTGAAAAGAACCAGGGCGTAGATAGAACCTGCCCCTCAAGATTTTTTCTGATATAATCACAGTTCAAGAGTCAAGCCTTCAGAAGTTTTCAGCAACTCTTGTGGTCTTTTTGAAACCAATTCTGTGAAAATCGCACATGCGTGTGTCTTTCTCGTTACAAGCACCCCTTTTTCCAGCAAGAAAAAGCAAAAAAAACCTTTCTGGTCCGAGCCAAATTGGCTCATCAGGCCGATGTTTATCTCTGGTTTCCTTGGCATGAAATGACTGAGAATATTTCTTTTCCCCCTGGATGGGATGCCAGTCCATCACAGGTTGCTTCCCCAGCTAATGCTGGTACCCATCTATACTCCTGGGTATAGAGAGGCAAGCAGGGGTGAAGAGGATTGCCAAGGGCCACAATATACTGTCACCTGCTGGATTTGAACTTCCAACCCTATGATTGGAATCCACAAACCCTAATCACTTGGCCACATGAAAGAGGTCAGCCATACTTTTCCTTTTTTTTACGAGCCAAGCCTCTGGCTTCATATAGCAGCTTTTTACAGTTGGAAAAAAAAGGGGCTTCAGATGGCCAAGATCTTGGCTGTGAGATGGTACAAATACAGTGTTGTAGTCGAGACCACTCAAGACCACATGAGACCAAGCACAAGACCAGTATATTTAAAGACCTCCAGTCTGAATTTTAAGTCACAAGCTCTTCAAGTGAACTGCAACAAAAGCATTCCTTTGTCATTGTTCTCACTGTTACTTGTGACTGGTCTTGTGTCGATATGGTCACATGATGGTCTCGACTAAAACACTGACAAAATAACCCAACAACTTCAGGGTTAACATTGGAATAAAATTGACAGAACTTGATGACATTGATTGGTTTCTCCTAGTAATCCTGGCAGGAGGAATTTCCATTGTGCTTGCAGCATGAGAGGCTCTGCTATAAAATGCTGATCCACCAAAGAGGGTGCTATTACCATCCCATGAAGCCTACTACATCACACAATGGTAATGGAAAGATTAAAGGGAAAAAAAGAACTGAACACTGCCTTAATGGCACAGTGGTAATGGAACGAGGAAAAAAAGAACTGAACACTGCCTTAATGGCGCAGTGGTAATGAAAAGAGAAAAAAGAACTGAACACTGCCTTAATGGCACTGTTGTGGACTCAATATGCTTCCAGGCTTTTACAAGTTGTTGTAATAAAGAGACGAAGGACTAGCGTTAGAGTGACCTTTGTTGCTTCCTTTATCTCTTTGCTGGACTTTGTGAAGTAATACAGTATGTGGCAGTATTCAACAAGTGTGTTGGTTAACCTGTTCATAAACAATGAGAAATATGCACTCATAAATACAATGCACAAGTGAAGTAAGAGTTTCAAGCTGTCGATTATAAACCACCTCAGGATCTGCACTTATCTGTGTCACTTCACCAGTAAATGTAAGTTGAGACAAAGCTTTAAAAAATATTAAACAAAATACATGTGTAAGCAAAAATACAAGTATTGGTTTTCAGCCACTTCTAAGTATTAAATCTATTAATTTAAACCAAAGAAAGATGCATAAAGCCTGAATAAAAAGGAATCAACTAGAGAGAGTAAACATTAACTACGATTCTCAAAACTTGGAGAAACTACGTCTTCCAGTCTAAAAATGATGCGCAACCGCCAAAGCACACTTTTCGGGGAAACGCCTGCAAAGAGACTACGCTAAGGCAAATCACCCGCAAAAATATGGTCTGTCTCAACTTAATCCTCCGTGCCAAACTAAACAAAAATAGTTCCTGCAAGGAACCAACTACATGTAACCATTATCACTCTCCCTTACGGGATGATAACAAACTGCATGAATCTACAACTTCTAATCAAAGGCCAGTAACATAGAAATTACTTCAGAAAACTCTAAAGGGGGCACTCAAATCTTCAAAATGTTCCAAGATAGTGTGTACAAACAGTGGCGAAGCTCAGCGTAAAGGGGCAGAAGAAAGTCACGAAAACCTCCCCCTAAGGCCAAAATAACAAATACCTAAGGGCAAGGAATAATAAAGGGTGAAATAACATACCTTCTCAAACTGGTTGTAACATCTAAGAGAAATAAATGGTTCTGGAAGTCACAAAGAGCGACACATTAAGAGACGAAACTCGGTAGCAAACTGCTGTGAAATCGTGAACTAGATACATGAACAAACTCATGTGTGGAGCTAGTCTCCAATCCAGCCGCAAGGGGCTAACAAGAAGTGCCGGACGTCTAACTCATGACATTCCAGGCCCCTAGAAAAGTGACCGGATGTCACAAGCAAACCAAACAGTAACATGCAAATACGATATGAACAAGACTATATGTGTACCGAAGAGTCTGAACCGTTACAAGATAACTGTCCATCCCTTTCATTACTGGTCCAAACGGAAACAATATTCCAAAGTTTGATCAGTTAACAATCCATGAGGTGTCAGATGTCGGTGTGTTCATCTTGCTTCATCAGATGCACAAGTTTTGTCACGGGCCTGGTAGCGCAAGTACTGCCTGCGAACTTGACTTCGACCACGCTGACGAGGCCATCACCTCCAGGATGGAGAGTACTCGGGCGTGACCATCTGCAGTTTCGACCAGCTGGAAAATTAGAGGCATCCAGTATCGCAGTGCTCTGGGATCCACCACTTGACATCACTGACAGGGTCTTGGTTTTTCTCGAGTGGAATTTCTTCCGTTCTGGGTCCCCAGGCTGCACCGGGACATTCTCAGGGGTTCTGGGCCAGCATTGAGGAGGTAGTTTCAGGTACTTTGGCCCCTTGATGACCTCCTTAATGTCCGCAGCAGTACCACCCCTGGACACTACATCGGTGAAGTTCTGGTCAGTTGGCACGAAAGAGACATCAGTTAAAGGATCAAAGTCAGCTGTGATTTCTCCTACCCGGCAAGTGACATAGGAGCAAAATGACTTTGACTGCCCACGGAGCCAACTGATGACTGTCAAACTATCAGTCCAAATCCTGGAGTAGGCGATGTTGAGCCGCAAAGCTTTCTTGAGGGTGACCATTAGTCTGGCAAGCAACAGGATTGCCTGGAGCTCTTTCTGTGGCATGCTCATCTGTCTCAGTAATGTGAGTCTAGACCTCGCTGCGACGAAAGACAGTTGTCCCTCAGCTTCCTCGGACTCTGACCATCGCAGCCACACACCAATGCCCATGGCGTCCTCTGATGCGTCACTTGCTCCATGAAGGGAAACACCTGGCAGGGGTCTTTTTCCCTTGAACCTGTCTGGGATTAGGCAACGTGGGATCTCAACGCTAACTGCCTCCTCCAGATCTTTGGTGATACTCTTCAGCATGCTGCATAGTTGTGGCCTATTATTCATTGGAGGATCCCAGTCTATGTTCATCTGCCAGAGCTTTTGCAGCATGATCCTTGGATGTATGACAACTCTGGCAAGCATCCCAAAGACATCATAGAATGATGCTGTGTATGCTAAGATCTTGTGCTTTGTAGGACTGGATCAGCGAATGGTGTCACTGCTTTCACACGCAATGTGTCGGATGAGAGATCCCATGTTGTTCCCAACACACTTGCTGTCTCACTGCTCTCCTTGACATCACATACCTCTTTGAGGTTTGATTGCCACTTTCGGATGTTAAACTTTCCTTTCTCCAAAGTTTTGATTAGTATTGACTTCAGATCAAGTGCCTCATTGACGTCCACGACCAATTCACTCAGGTCTTCCATATGAAAGTGTTCGACGACCACTCGCTGTAGCTGATCATCATCAGGGGCGAGCTCACGAGCTACATGCCTCATCGTGACTATTGCTGCAGTCGGTGAGGGCTTGTCTCTGAAGGTTACTTTGGTGACCTTATAGACCTGCATTGGGTGGTTGGGGCTCTCTCTGAATACGAACTGGTGAAAGCATGCCTCTTTTTGAGGAATCTTGATCACCTGGAACATTTTTGATATATCCGCAATCACTCCGACTTTGTTCTCCTGGAGCCGCAGGGCCACTTCAAGGAGGCTGGCATTAACATTCTCCCCCTTGATCAGGCAGTCATTCAGGGAGTGTCCTTGATACTTTGCCTTTCCATCGTACATGACTGTGACTGGCGTTGTCTCTGAATCTTTCAGGACGGCGAAATGAGGGAGGAACCACATCTTTCGACCTGCTTCTCTATCTCGTTCAAGTTCCTCCTGTGTCACATGTCTGGAGACACCTCTAGCCAGTTGGTCCCTCATCTGCCAGTAGTAGATCTCCCATTCTTCAGGCCAATGCCGGAATTGGGTTTCAAAGCTCTGCTGCCGTTTGACTGCATAGTCGTAGTTACCAGGGAGTCCATCTGGGGATCGCTTCCACGGCAGGTGGACTTCATAGGAGCCATCAGGAAGTTGTGTCACACTCTTGTGCATGGTCTCAGTGGCGGTTTTCTCTTCATCAGAAAGACACTTGCACCTTCCAGGTTCCAGCCCAGCTGTCTCAAGTCCAAGGAACTCTTTCAAGGAGCCGGATGCTGCTACGTTGATGTAGTTGACAAGTGGTGCAGTGTTGGCTGCCGAACCACCCTGAATAAACCAAGCGGGCATCGTACTGCAACTGGGTCATCTGATCTGCCGCCTCTGATGAACTCTTCCCATACCATGAGGTGTGAGTTGTCGACGCTGAGCAGCAGGTTAATGACCGGAGATGGAGCAGCATTGATCTCAACATTTGTCAAGTGTTCATACGTCTGTAGCTGTTCTTGAAGTCAGACGGGTGCATCCCCACAAGGCCTTTCGATCTCAGTAACAGTTATTGGGTAGGTAAAGCTACCGCTCACATCCCCAATTTCACAGTTTAGGATCCTCAGCTTTCGTTGGATCTGACCACCACCAGCCAGGCTGAGGTCGTGGTTTTGGAAGATGTCATCCTCCTTCCTAGGAAGATTCTTGTCCTCAAGAGTGTCTTCCTCGTCGAGGAGGATGCCTACAAGTTGTCGTTTGTTGCCACATCGGAGGTAACCCATAACTGTGGGCAGGGTAGCTTGTAGCTTTCCAACTGGGATTGCCAGTGAGAACTTCGTCATGCTGTTGGACTGGGCTGATCTCTCATTGCCAGCCCGGTTTATGGGATTGCTCATAGTGCCCTGGTCATTATTTCCATAGACCTTGGGGCAGATGGAGGCAAAATGTTCATCACTCCTACATGTCTGAATGAACTGGCACTGTCGGTGGTCATGAGGAGGCTTGCCCACTACACAGTTGTTGATGTGTCCACATCAGGTGCAGACATAATTTTCCTTCACGACGTCATACTTTTCTTTCAATTGTAGACCCTGAAACTTGTTACTATCTTCAGATAGTGGGTGTTTGAGTCTTTGTGCAAGGCACACTTGGGGGTATCTGAATGAGGACCTTTGCCTTGCTTCCACTCCGAGTTGACAGAGACTGCGTTGGCGGGTCTGGTCATCTTGCCTGTTCTGTTCGGTGCTGAGAATTCTGTATGTGCAGGTTTGGCCTTATGAAATAACAGTTGGCTGTACAGCTACTTGACAAGACCAGTGAGTGTATCAGATGTGCTATCATCCCTTACACTCTTGTAAAAGGTGATGCTGTGTTCTTCAGGAAGTTTCTGTCTTATGTTACTCAGCATAAACCGACTGTTCAGCTCTCCAGAAAGACCAATTGTCGTCTGTGTCTCAAATGTCTGGAGTGACTGGACGAACCGTCTCAAGGTTGACCTTTCCTTTGATTTCATATGACTTCAAGTCACCGAGCTCTTTCAGCAGGCTATCGACAATCTTGTCTTCATCTCCATAATATTCATCCAACACCTGCCAAGCACGTTGAACATTGATGCATCCTTTGATCATATTACGTTCCCTGCTATTCACCATTGCTTCTGTGAGCTGGTAGAAGCACTCAATCTCGGTCAAACCACCTGCACAGTGGGTGAACAGTTTCCTAAATCACTTATAGTCCTTCAGATCTTCGCTGAAAGTCGGGTATTTCATCCGTGCCATCTTTGGGGTAGAAGATGTTGCTGGGGTTGTTGTAGCCGATGTTGAAGGGGTTGTAGTAGTTGGTGTTGATGGGGTGGTGGGCTGAGATGGTGTGGGTGGAGCTAGACTAGACATCGGCGTCGAGATTCCTGGGCTCACAGGTGTTGAAGGACCTGGTGACGTGATGTGCGTTTCAGGGGTTGATGCTGCATCCACACTACTTGAGGGTTGAGTGGTAATGGAAAGAGAAAAAAAGGACTGAACACTGCCTTAATGGCACAGTGGTAATGGAAAGAGGAAACAAAGAACTGAACACTGCCTTAACGGCACAGTGGTAATGGAAAGAGGAAAAAAAGAACTGAACACTGCCTTAATGGCACAGTGGTAATGGAAAGAGGAAAAAAGAACTGAACACTGCCTTAATGGCACAGTGGTAATGGAAAGAGGAAAAAAAGAACTGAACACTGCCTTAATGGCACAGTGGTAATGGAACAAGGAAAAAAAGAACTGAACACTGCCTTAACGGCACAGTGATAATGGAAAGAGAAAAAAAGAACTGAACACTGCCTTAATGGCACAGTGGTAATGGAAAGAGGAAAAAAGAACTGAACACTGCCTTAATGGCACAGTGATAATGGAAAGAGGAGAAAAAGAACTGAGCGCTGCCTTAATGGCACAGTGATAATGGAAAGAGGAAAAAAAGAACTGAACACTGCCTTTATGGCGCAGTGGTAATTGAAAGAGGAAAAAAGAACTGAACACTGCCTTAATGGCACAGTGGTAATGGAACAAGGAAAAAAAGAACTGAACACTGCCTTAATGGCACAGTGGTAATGGAAAGAGGAAAAAAGAACTGAACACTGCCTTAACGGCACAGTGGTAATGGAAAGAGGAAAAAAAGAACTGAACACTGCCTTAATGGCGCAGTGGTAATGGAAAGAGGAAAAAAGAACTGAACACTGCCTTAATGGCACAGTGGTGATGGAAAGAGGAAAAAAGAACTGAACTCTGCCTTAATGGCACAGAGGTGATGGAAAGAGGAAAAAAAGAACTGAACACTGCCTTAATGGCACAGTGGTAATGGAAAGAGGAAAAAAAGAACTGAACACTGCCTTAATGGCACAGTGGTAATGGAAAGAGGAAAAAAGAACTGAACACTGCCTTAATGGCACAGTGGTAATGGAAAGAGGAAAAAAGAACTGAGCACTGCCTTAATGGCACAGTGATAATGGAAAGAGGAAAAAAAGAACTGAACACTGCCTTTATGGCGCAGTGGTAATTGAAAGAGGAAAAAAGAACTGAACACTGCCTTAATGGCACAGTGGTAATGGAACAAGGAAAAAAAGAACTGAACACTGCCTTAACAGCACAGTGGTAATGGAAAGAGGAAACAAAGAACTGAACACTGCCTTAACGGCACAGTGGTAATGGAAAGAGGAAAAAAAGAACTGAACACTGCCTTAATGGCGCAGTGGTAATGGAAAGAGGAAAAAAGAACTGAACTCTGCTTTAATGGCACATTGGTAATGGAAAGAGGAAAAAAAGAACTGAACACTGCCTTAATGGCACAGTGGTAATGGAAAGAGGAAAAAAAGAACTGAACACTGCCTTAATGGCACAGTGGTAATGGAAAGAGGAAAAAAGAACTGAACTCTGCTTTAATGGCACAGTGGTAATGGAAAGAGGAAAAAAGAACTGAACACCGCCTTAATGGCACAGTGGTAATGGAAAGAGGAAAAAAGAACTGAACACTGCCTTAATGGCACAGTGGTAATGGAAAGAGGAAAAAAAGAACTGAACACTGCCATAATGGCACAGTGGTAATGGAAAGAGGAAAAAAAGAACTGAACACTGCCTTAATGGCAGAGTGGTAATGGAAAGAGGAAAAAAAGAACTGAACACTGCCATAATGGCACAGTGGTAATGGAAAGAGGAAAAAAAGAACTGAACACTGCCTTAATGGCAGAGTGGTAATGGAAAGAGGAAAAAAGAACTGAACACTGCCTTAATGGCACAGTGGTAATAGAAAGAGGAAAAACGAACTGAACACTGCCTTAATGGCACAGTGGTAATGGAAAGAGGAAAACAGAATTGAACACTGCCTTAACGGCACAGTGATAATGGAAAGAGGAAAAAAAGAACTGAACACTGCCTTAATGGCACAGTGGTAATGGAAAGAGGAAAAACGAACTGAACACTGTCTGAATTCCCTGATCTACATCACAGCAGTAGCGCCCTCACTTATCCAGAAAAGCGGACAAATTTGAATATATATAGCAATGAAATATTCTCTAAATTGAAAACTTCAGAGGACCAGACATTTCAATCCTAGTAGAATCTTTCTCCCAGGTACGTTTTCAAATTTCAACCAATTGAATTTTTAGTGACATGTACATAATATAAAACTGAACATTTGGAAGTGTAAATATAGAGAGGTTTGACCTAAAATATACTGAAATACATGCAAGGTCTGAATATTCTGTCTAGTTGGTCGTTTAACATATTGAAATTTCTCTTTTGTTATTTAAATACATGCAAATGTGCTGTGCCCTCTGACCTTTTCGAAATTGCGCAATCCTAACCTTTAAATATAAGTTCCGAAATTATATCTATCAAGAGGCCTACGGCCTGGTGGTTAGCGTGCTGGCCGCCAGGCCAGGGGACCCCGGTTCAAATCCCGGGGTCCCCGGAAAAGGAGGTTTTTTTTTTTTTTTTTTTTTATATACTAAGTTTTTTAACAAAATTGTGCATGCCCACCTGGAATTGAACCCAGGTCCTTGTGCATTGCAGTTAGTGTCCTTAACCGCTATGCCATAGCACTTTCTTGAAAAAGTGTGCTCGTTTCTAAATGTTAAACCTTCCATTGTTTGGACTTAGAATATTTTTCAGCCAAACTCTGTACTGGAGATGGGCAAGGGTGGAAGTCCCATGGCCTGGAAGCCTGATAGCTGATAGGACGGGTAGGAGTGGATGGCTGAGGGCTTGGGACTGTCAGTATTTGAGCTCTAAGGATCCCATGGAGTTGAAGGACAGCTTCTAAATGTTCCATATTGCTATTGGGTTAATTGTAGCCCTTATAAGATTGAGACTTAAAGGCTCCAAGAGGGAACTTTATATAAGGAGCTTGGAAGATGTTGGCAGGGCTTCCATGTAGGATGAGGCTGTAATGCAATGTAAAATCTAAAGATGGAAACAGATGTACCTCTGGCAGTGTAAAATGGTCCAAATTAGGAGAAGGGTGAAGTGGAAAGTACTACAGTTTAACAAATAGATATACATGTACAAACAAGTTGTTCAGCTAGTTTAGATAAATGAGCATTTATTTCAATTGCAAATAGAAATTAACTGGTCGTAGCAGTAAATGTTGATTATTTACATACACACAAAGCATTTTTGCAAGGTAATATTTTCAAATGAAAGAAATTTCATGTCAGTGCTAAAACTTAAAGGTCCTTAGAATGCACTTAAAGGTGTTTCGTGAAAAATACTGTTTTAGACATTAATTTGGAAATTGGTTAAATTTAAACATGTTGGCTGCAAAAAATAGTTCTCTTATTAAAAAAAAAAATTTAAATCAAATATTTCTTTCATGCACAAAGTAAGGCCCCCAGAGTGTTTTCAAAAATTACATTTTTGCAGTAATGACCTTTCAGCACCGAGCCAACAATTTGTGACTTGCCGTTTGCAGTTTTGTGATAATTTTAAGTGAAAAACTTTTTTTTCTAGTGCTCTGGCAATGTGGATGTACAACTTGGAATACAAAATGCACATGGAATTTTGCCCAGGGAAAACTTAAAATAAAGATGAACAAAGAAATCAATTGCCACAGGATTTGAACCTGCGACCTCTGGAACACCGTACCAGTGCTCTACCAACTGAGCGATCCAGCCCTACATTGGAGGTTCTTCCCATTTGTCAATATCTCTGTTCTGGAGCAAATTTGTTAAAAGTGAGGTTCAGAACAGCCTCTGGGTTGACTGAATAGTGCTAGTATTATGGCTGCCTGAATGGGAACACCATTCAATTTTTAAAAGCATGCAACAGTTACAAGCTTTTAGTCCTCAAACGAAGCAGTATCAAAGTGTCTAGAGTCTTTCCAAATGGTCATTATTTGCAAATTTTGAAGTACATGTATAGCATCGTGATAACTTAAATGTAAACACGAATGTTTTTAAATGTGCATAAATATGAGTCAATGCGTTATGATGAAAAGAAATAAATTAACGGCGAACCATAGTCTTTCTTCAAAAGCAAACTGACCAATTGTCTATTCAATTTACAGAGTACCTCTTAAGTTATGAATACTTGGATGTAAGTACAGTACAACGTCACTATACTGAACAATGCGGTTTACGGAACATGCCTCTTGGCTCCCAAATTTTCTGCACACTTTGACTGAACATCATAAATTTGTTTCAAATTAAAGGAAAAAATTTAGGACTGATAACAGTGAATCAAAAGTTAAAATGTCAATTAACTCCAAAATTTGAACGGCCATGTTATGAGCCAATAGAAAAACAATTTCGCGCAATCACACTGTGTAAGGGAAGCGAAAATTTCTTTTGATGTAGTGGATTTGTTGATTGATGTAAGTGGACGGTAAGGTTTAACCAGGTTAATACACTTGTAAATTGCGTAGGTTCAAGTTGAGTTTAGAGACTCTTTGCATGGGTTATTGAAAGGGTCTGTCTCTAATAGAAACCTATGTCCCTCCCCCTTTGCTTCCCTTACACAGTGTGATTGCGCGAAATTGTTGAATTATTCAAGCAAAAGGACAGTTGTTCCTGTTGTCAGAAGTGACTTTTTTTTTACCATTGACATTCTCATTCTAAATTGCTGTTCGGTGCCGGTGTTGCATTGCAGATCTCTGCGATAAGGTCGATTCGCGATTGCTGCTTCATCGCTGTAAAGTTGCATGCGTCAAAGTACATGTGCTTATATATTGTGTCCAATGTTGAATAACTTGTGTATTGTTGTACTTTTAATCACTCAGTTGACCATTAACATGGAGTTTGAGGATTTTTTGAAATTAGGACAGGAGATAGGTCTGGAAGGGTTAGAGCTGGTTGAGTTTGCTCGTGAGCGAGAGCAATTGCTTGAAAAGAAACAGCAGGATCACTACGACAGGGAAGAACGCAGAATTGAACGTGAGGAGAAACAAAAGGTAAGAGACCACGAACGTGAAATGAAGGCGTATGAACTGCGGATTGCGCAGGAACATGTACCTCCTGTTAACCCTGCTCCTGGAGCCTCGAGTACATTGATGTACACTCGGAGCTCGGCGAAACCCCCCAAACTTCCTTGTTTTAATGATCAGACAGATGACATAGATGCCTACCTCAGACGATATGAACAGTTTGCGGAACTGAACGGTTGGCCTGAAGATGAGTGGAGCCTGTCTCTTAGTGCCCTTCTTAAAGGCAAAGCTTTAGAAGTATTTTCACGATTACCAGCAGAAAAGGCTAAGGACTTCTCTGAAGTAAAAACCGCACTTCTTAATCGTTTCAGACTTACAGAGGAAGGCTTCCGGCTGAAATTTAGAACGTCAAAACGGGAAGTGGGTGAGCGATATGCTCAATTCGCAGATCGGTTGAAAGGATATGTGGAAAGGTGGGTTGAATTAGGGAAGACAGAAAAATCGTATAATAAAGTTGTAGACCTTTTTGTTTCTGAGCAGGTCCTCGAAGTAGCGGACAAAGACCTCGCACTCTACGTGAAAGAACGAAAGCCGAAGGACCTTGCTGAATTGACGAGTATCGCTGATCACTACCTAGAGGCACATGATTGGTTACAGAGAAAACCTGACATGAGAGCAAAGCCATACACCCCTAAGGGTCAAACCCAGACGGGAGGTAAGTACTCGGGTCATAAGAGTCAAACCAATCCACATGACAACCCACACTCTAGTAGACGATGTTACAAATGTAATAAAATGGGCCATATTGCTCAGCACTGTAAGTCAAATCCAAATAATTCCCAACAGTCGAACAAGTCCAATAAGGTTGCAGGTCTGAAGGTAGATACAGAGGCCAAGGAATCAACCCAGA
Organism: Acanthaster planci; assembly: GCF_054643075.1. Taxonomy (NCBI): domain Eukaryota; kingdom Metazoa; phylum Echinodermata; class Asteroidea; order Valvatida; family Acanthasteridae; genus Acanthaster; species Acanthaster planci. Next base: position 3,059,715 of record NC_141785.1, read on the forward strand.
CTGGAGCAGCCTGTCTGAACGCGACGGCAAGTCAGTCAGAGGAGATTGAGAAGATAGAAGTTCTACAGACTAACGGCAAGGCGTTTCCATTTATCAGTGCTGCGTGCACCATTGAGCCTTCTATGCCGGTGAGGAAAGGGCTTGTTGGTGAGTTACCTGTAACAGTCCTCAGGGATACAGGGTGTAGTACTGTTGTTGTCCGCCGAGATGTAGTACGAGATGACAACTTGACAGGGCGCATTCAACCGTGTATCCTTTTAGATGGAACAGTCCGGCGAGTGCCAGTTGCCCAAATAGATGTGAACTCTCCTTTTTTCAGTGGTCATGTTGAGGCCTTATGCATGGATAATCCTTTATATGATTTGATTATTGGAAATGTCACAGGAGCTAGAGATCCGCAGAATCCAGATGAGTCATGGCAACCTCCTCCAGCACAGACAGTGACCGCGGAGACACCGCTGACCGAGACCGTTGAGACTCCAGGTGGAGCAGTAGAAACCCGTGGGATGAAGGTTCGGAAAGACAGGGCTTTTCAACCACTACTCGTTAAGGAGACCGATGGAGAAACAGTGTCCAAGGAGGAGATTTTGATGGCACAACAACAGGACCCTACTTTGGCAAAGTTGTGGAAACATGTTGCTGACCAAGATCCACCACGTGTGACGGGTAAGGCTAATGTTTCGAAATATGTCAAGTATCGAGGTCTGTTGTTCAGAGAGTTTCAGTCCCCCAAAGTGGACAAAGGCAGAATTATTAAACAGCTGGTGGTCCCTCAGAAGTATAGGGATGAGGTGTTGAAGCTTGCTCATGACTCTCCACTGGCTGGTCATCTAGGTGTAAAGAAGACAACTGACAAACTATGCCTCAGTTTCTATTGGCCAGGTGTTTCTGGAGATGTGCAGAGGTACTGCAGGTCCTGCGACATTTGTCAGCGGACAGTGTCCAAGGGAAGGGAACAGTACCAGTGAAATCACACTAGTTGGGGAGGTATGCTACACCAAGCATTGTGTATGGACCATGCCCTGTTCATTATAGCTGCATTGTACTGTATACCAATATACACTACTCACAAAAATTAAAGGATCAGACATTTGTCTTGGAAAATTTCAGCCAGAAGTGTACCTCATAGACTTTACTTATTGTACACTGAAGCTCATGTTCATGCTTGGTTGAGCACCATAGAATTTGAGACAATGCAATTGGTTAGTCGTGTTTCAGAAGGGTCAAAAGCATTGGGTGATGTGAATTGCTTAGGGTATTGCACAACTTCAAAATGGCCACCTTTCACATCACACGACTCTGAGGTAAGGAAGTGGGAGACTGGGAGTGTCTTAGAGAGTTGGGGGGGGGGCAATGACATGAATGAGACTGGCCAGTACTATCCAACCCTATTGTGGTAAAATGATGTACACGTTTGTGTCTCACTCTAGGACATTCTGAGAAAAAGTGACTGAAATATTGGACCCCTTACCATTTTGTGTTTACTGAGGTTTTGGAAAACTGTGAAGCTGTTTTTTTTTTTACATCTTCAAAGTGCTTCATTTCTGTGATTCAGAATCACAAATAGTTCCCTCACATTACCAGAATATACTCATAAACAGTGCCCTCACATTACTGCGATATCATTCAACTCATAAATAGTGCCCTCACATTACCGCAATATCATTCTAACTGGTAAACAGCGCCCTTACATTACTTGGTTAAAACTCAGTTTTTTATACATCATTTTCAGGGCTGTAAAGGACCTGGATAAGGCCGGTGCTGACCAAAGTGTCGTGAGACTTCAGTACCCTGTGGCGGAAGTTTCTTGTTTTGATGCCAGAAAATAGCCAAATTAAATGACGCGCATTTTTTGCAATTAATAATTTGTTTAAATTATTAATCACTACGTATGATCCTTTGATCCTTTGAGTAGTGTACAAATGCAGATAGACTTGCTCCATCACTAAGGTAAAAGCAAGGAACTGCATCTCTGAGAAGATTGAGTCCTTTTCTTGCCTTTTTGTGAATCAGTGCCTAAGATTCTGATGCGGATCCCTCATGCAATCTTGGAAACTGTTCCTCCTCAGTGAAGGAGGCGAGGACTGGCATCTATCTGAGTTACTTCCTCTCCTTGAAATTCTCACAAATCATCTCCGTGAAGTCCCATAGGATCTTGGCCTCCATCTTCCTTCTCTCCTGGTTGAAGGAGAGAAGGAAAATCGAAATCTCACGAGTTTTTCCGTGTGTTCCTGTAAAACCCTGACGAGGAGGTGGTGTGTGATCCTGTTCCAAGAACAGGATCACACGCTCTTCTCATCAGCATCATGATCTGCTTCTCCTGGGGCATACCCACAGCTTTCATATGAGGTGGGCTGGGGAAGAAATTTAATCACAAAAGGAACTAAATTGCAGCAGAAATTGAGACATTTCTTCAAAAACTATAGGATCCTTGTATGCTCCTACCTTGTTTTTACACCTTTTATTTCAATGGCTGAGTTTGGGCGGCTTGTTCCCGTATGTTCACGAACAGCTCGATTTGTTGTTTGTGGGTCGGCCACTCGAACGCCAGGAACAAACAACCGGTTATCGATGGTAGTTAGTGACAAGCAACATGCAACATGGCGGCGTCCATGTAGGCTACGTTATTTGAGAGTTAATGCGTGGATGGGCTGAATTCTTTTCAATATAAACAGGAACATTCATTTCTGTGTTACGGAAAATAATGTTAATTTTGCAAAACTTCCCATTGTTTATGGCTTTGGAAGCCATCCCTCTACTTTTTGCAGCTATTCAAAAATCGAAATCTCACGAGTTTTTCCGTGTGTTCCTGTAAAACCCTGACGAGGAGGTGGTGTGTGATCCTGTTCCAAGAACAGTGATCTTGAGTCATGTTCCTGCCGTTCGAGTGCGAGAACAAGAAACCCGTGTCAAGAACAGGCCACCCAAACTCGACCATAGTGTCTATTGTTTGTCATCCATTTTCTGTCTGAAAATGAACTACGACAAGAGGATTCCTTTGACACTGCTGACCCATTACTTCTGAAAGCACTTGTGATTTGTACTCTTTGTTAAAACTATTTTTCCAGACACCCCTTTAGGGTTTAGTGAATCAAAAAGTGACATTTTTAAACACTTTCTCTTTTCCAAACAAGTGAGGGCGCTGTTTTACAGTAATACTGTAACATCAATCAGGGAAGACCATAAACCTGAAATATCTATAGACCAACAGCTCCTACGGAAAACAACAATTGATCCCAAAAGTGTGGGCAGAAATATGTCAACAGTCTGCACAAGTCTGTTGAGTTGGATACAAATCAGAAATTTTGGATGGTGACTGAAAATACTACTGAGTCTTTACAACGTTGTTCCCTTTTTGTGTTTTGGTTCAATATTTGTCAAAATTAAGGTAGATCTTTCTTTAACCCTAACAGTCCTCGGTCCTCCAACAGGTGAAGGATTGAGGACTGTTAGAGTTAAATAAGAGCTCTGAACACTTAAATTTTTGTCCATATTCATTGCTCACTTTCAAAAAGCCTGAACAAATCCCCATAATGTATGTGATTTTAACTTTTAGACTTTATTTTTGAAATGTTTTGGAAACACAGTTCTCAGTGCTCTATCAGCTAAAACTTGAGTTAACATGTTAAATTTGCTTTTCAAAATATTCACATAACAACAGAGATGTCAGGAATTCATCTGAATTTCACATATTGTGCACCTTGGTTTGTACTAATGGCTTGTAATAATTAATGGACAATATTATTAGGAAAATATTATGAGGAAAAATTGTACTGTTCCGGGAAAGAACTTTAATAAAAAAAACCAACAGGGCCCAATAATGTTTGATGGAAAATGGTCACATTGCCTCCAATCCATCTTCTTTGATGTAGAGCAGTGCTGCACAGCAAATCATGAAACCCCAGGGGACAAGGCAGCCATTTGCTCATAGTTATTAAAATGGAGAGTTTCCGTAAATTCTGCCCCTTTTGTTGTTGGTCTAAAGGTATTTTATGTCTATGATTAGACACTTCATTTCATGAGTTTTACTATTGAACATGTTAACGTGTCTCATGAAATGTGGACCATTGATCAATGGTAATTTGTCATGAAACAGCAATAAACCATTAAGGAAAAGGAACTTTAGGCCAGGAAAATGTGAACAATTCCAATGCAGTGGGTGCATTCAACTAGCTTGCCCTGGTTACAAGGGTTTAACCTCATCCCTGTTGTCTTGCTTGGTTGACAAATGCACAAAACCATCCTTAGGTTGGGGTTGCCCTAAAAGCTAGCCAAAAGCACCCAAGGGTGAATCCAGGACCCAATTTTTTTTTTTCATTTTATTTTTTCAAAGGAAAACAATTTTTGCTCACTTTTTGATCATGACCCCAATTGCCCCCCCCCCTTTCCCAGATTCATCCTTGCAGAAAGCCAGCAATGACATGAAACACAGGACTCCTAGCTGTGCTACTTAATGACGTAACCTGCCTCTTCACTTTGGAGATTACATCGGTCAGTCCACTCGCACCATGATGCTAGCCAGCCTCAACGTTCATGTAGGCAGCCATGGCAGTACATGTACATTCACCTGGCAATGAGGCCTTCCCAAATCTATACACAGGGAAAAATGAAAAAAAAAACAAGAAGAAAAGGTCAACTAAGGTTTTTCAGTCACACTGTAATCATCATGTTTTTTCCCAAATGAGCAAAACATCCTCATTTCATCAACCCATCACCACATAGACTCTTATTGTGGGTCGCTGTTAAATCCATAAACCATACAGTGGTGGGGAGTGCAGGGTGTAACAGGCTGGGTGGGGTCAGGGCCCAATGTCATGGGCTTCTTAATACAATCAGAAGAAAAATCGTGCTCACTTAAGCAGAAAAATGTGCTAACCTTGAGCACTATTTCATGGCGGTGCTCGGATAGAGATTTCTGTTGTTAGATCACTAAGTTTAAGCAAATCTTTCCTTCAAGGTTAGGATGCATTTTGCTGTACTTACTGTTTATGGTATATGCGTGAAATATGCAGAGCCTCTGTAAGTGTTAAATTTTGAGCTAAGCAGCGCGGTGAAATTGGGCCCTGATTGTTACAAGCAAGTTTCCCATGAAATCTGAAAATCAAGTTCAGTGACCTTTCCAGCACTTTCCAGAACTAAAATATGACAATTTCCATGGCATTTACTGCCACTCTGCACAGAAAGTTTGTTTGATATAATTAACGGGAAGACTGCCAACTGCCATCGCCACTGTCCACTATCCATAACCACCATCAAAATCACCCTTGTACGAACTAGATTTCCCTGACTTTTCCTCAGACCAATTTTCCGTGAGTTTTCCATGACTTTCCGGGACAACTTTTCCAAGGATTTTCAATGACTGTGGGAACCCTGTACAAGGGCAAATGGGTTGAGAGTACTGTACAATCCATCATTTATCCAAAAGGCATTCCAAATTGTTGAAAAGCATACTTGGTTTGGATAGAGGACTAAATTCTGTGAGAAACTGTTCGGGCAAACGGTTATCATGAAGAAACAATGATTTCAAGCAGGAACCTTCTCAAATTTTTGGAAAATCACTATCAGAAATGCACGCAAGTGTTGACACAATGAACAGACACTAGCAGTTTCTATAATTCATCAGGTCAGGGGATGACAAGGTGTAGCTGCATTCAACTGAATATGAAAATGTTTCTCAGATGCTGAACTCAGTCACAATTTAAAACACGACTCGGCAACTTTTGATCTGAAATCCAAGTCCTAGAATAGTTTTCTCAGAATATGGAGCATTTGCTATTAAGCTGAAACTTCATCTTCATCAGGTTTGTTCTTGTGTTCCCTTCTTTTAGATTTTGAGTAATTTTGTTGCTTCAAAGTAAAATAATCCACAAAAGACAACTGGCGGATTATACCTTCAACCCTAACCATGCTGAATCCAACAAGGTTATGCAGGATTTCAATGGTCCCTAGGGTGTTGCGACACCCAAAATCATGACTACTATTTTCGTAAAAGAAGAGATGGCTTACTCTACTGGGGCAGTGATGCCAGCCCACAGGCAGGGGACCAACTACGCTGCTATCGCCTTAGGCCTACTCTATCAGGCCAGTGATGTGAGAAGTTGAGCCCAGGGGCAGGGGACCAACCACGCTGCTATCGCCTTAGGCCTACTCTATCAGGCCAGTGATGCGAGAAGTTGAGCCCAGGGGCAGGGAACCAACAACGCTGCTTTTTCACCCTTTACACCTGGTAAAAATACAGTAACAAAAAGGGAGCAGTTATGTCTATATGCACTGTAATAAATGTACTTTTGTTTGAGCATGTCCCCATCAGAGTTGTAGGTTTTGAGGCGATGTTCAATAGGTGTGGCTGAGGCTAGATGATTAAAGCCACAAGTGAGTGGCTTCAGTCAATCTGTTAGCCCAAGATTCGGAATAGGCCCATCTTCAGCCAGTCGACACATATACAAACAACAGGAGGTACCCAGTGACTGTTTTCTCAACTTAACAAATTGTGAAAACTCTGGCTGTGTGAGTGGAAATTTCTTGAAGAACCTCTGAATTTTACCCAAAATAGCTGGGGGGGATGGGTGATGGAAACTACCCCCTTTAACATATTTTCCAATATTACCAAGGTGCATATTATTTTTCAAGAAGCCTTCTGGAGTTTTTTGAGTAACTCTTTTTGGTCATTCTGACACCATTTTTGTGAAAATCCAACATACCATTCTTGCACAGCACCTTGTTTCTGAGAGGTCAACCAAGAATGTATACTTTTCCCGCTGCCATTCCCAAATTCCAAGTGATTGTCAAACTATTTGACAGATTGAGATAAAACTTCAATATTTGTGTTAGGAAGGAAAGCAGGGCCAAATCTACCTGCAAAAATTGATTTCTTCACGGATGGCATATATGACTGACAAGTGACAGCTTTTCTACCTGCTGTTTTCTCCATCCACTGTTCTTGCTCCTCATCACTGTCAGAGTGGCTGTCACTTGGGTCCTCACCGTGACTGGAACTTGAGTCTTTCTTCAGCCCGCTTCTTGAGAAAAACAAGGAGATAAAATACGGATGTCATCACTGGCTCTAGGTGTTAACTTCTCTTAATGACTTCCTCCTACAATAAAAACAATGCATCCCTTCATTTATTGTTGAAGCCCCCGAACTCCGCGCACCCTAACTTTTTTTGCCTCCAGTGCCTTGCTGGAGCAACATTTTTACCTCGAATGTTCAAGGTAAGTGAAATTTCATCAAACTCCCGCTAATCTAATTCAAAACTCCTGATTTACTCACCCACTACAAATTTCCAATTACATTTTGATTTTGGCTCAATTTTCAAAAGGTCAAAATTTAGCAGTGAAAATGTTGCTGTATTCACTAAGAAAACACTTGAGCATTTCAGACCAGTGTCATAAGGTTTCTTCCTCCATTGTCCATTTGTGCAAAGGGTGTCAAGCCGCATCCCTGTTACATCTACATTTATGTTATTTATTTATCTGATCATCCAGCAGCGCATTTAGTGCCAATTACAGGATGATAATGAGTGAAGAAGACAATGAAAAGATGTCCAGTTTTAGAGGTGGGAAGAAAAGCTCGAATAAGTGTAGATCATCATACATCATGGAATTCTTTCTGAAATGTACTTGTAGGTCCATCCGCCTTGAGCAGAAGCAACCCCTCATTGGTCAAACAGAGCCTTGTCATGTATGTTGGTGGGGAGAGTTCATTTACTGCGGGTAGCGACGCAACAGTGATGCAGGTACTTCATAGTCTCCTGTGGTGCAGTTCCCACCAAAGGGGCCTCCGTTGCTAGGAAAATTGTGCCCTCTCATGGTCCCACCCAGGTCTCATACATGCACATAAAACCCTAACTAAAGAGACCCAAAGTGTCGTCTAATCTGGCCTCCAACAACCAGCTGCTTTACTACTCAATCACAGTGCTGATATGTAATATTGACGTGCACATGTACAGTATTAATCTGACACTGACTTGGTACCCGTTACAAATATACAGATCCCCCCCCCAAAAAAATACAGGCCATCATCCGTCCCTAATTTTTTGGGCTATAAAAATTTAGAGTGAAAAAAATATTTTACCCAACCATGCACCCTAACTTATTTTTCAGTGCAATAGGAAACACACCTAATTTTTTGTTTGGCCTTAGCCTCCCCTTACAAATATACCAAGGAACGTTCCAAACCTTGTCATGTCCTGTTTTCCCATTTTGTGCATGCCCTGGCACCACAGACATATAAATGCATAGACCACCAGTCTTGCGCGGTAAAATAAAGTTACAAATCAGGGAGGGGGCTTGGGCTAAAGTCCTGGTAGCCAAGTTCTCATTGTTCGAGTCTGAGTCCAAAAGGTCTAAGTCTAAGTTCAAGTCTGAGTCTTTGGAAATCCACTGATCTCCACAGCAACTGACAACAACTTAACACAGAAGTTACTAGTATATTGGGAACCAAGTTTTTCATTGACTTTTGTGTCAGGCTTAATAAGCTAACATACAGTTTGTATGTTTGTAAATAAAGTGAACAGGCAATGTTAGATTTCTGGAAATACTAAAATGCCAAGGTTTGTCAGTCTGGCAAGAAAGACTGAGATTTTGCTGTCTCATCTGAGGTACATGTAATTAATCATGCATCCAAATACCTGGCCTTCCCAAATTACAAGGCCAGGCATCTCTTGCACATGTCAGTAAATTTACATGAACAGTACATGCAATATACCTGGACTTTAATACAGGTATGCTATAGTGTGTTGAAACTAGCTTGGAAGATTTCTATTCATACTGCAGCCATGTGCCTGCCTGCCAGAGTTGACGAGTCCGAGTTGACTTGGGACCAAGTTGACCTGAGACGGAGTTGACTCGGAGCAAGTTGATTCCAGACCAAGTTGGCGACTTCACACTGATGAGTATACCGTGTGTTTTTATTGCCAAGTTTCGCCGGACCATATCTGAATCTTTAAAAAGGCAATTTATAGAGTCTAAGTTGTTCAGACTATTATTATCGGATCTACATCATCCTGATGCAGTCGCGTCAAATATCATTTCAAAAATTCAAATATCCCCAGCATGCCAAAGTGACGTTGGGCTTATAATGGGATGGCTTACTAGTACAAGTACTGAAGTAGCAATATCACAGCTGCACATGAGCATGGTCAGCACATCATCACACCCAATGACTTGCTTGGGAGGGGTAAACAATTTGCAAGATGTGTGCAAAATCTAATTGGACATATAGGCCTACTAAAGTTCAATACTCACGTGTCATTTCACAGAAATGGGCCATGTACATGTACTGAAGGCATGCCTAGTGTTGATCCTACAGTCCTCCTTTACATTACCTTTATCTTAATTTAATCACTGTCACACAATTTTAAGTCATAAGAGTACAGCTATCAAACCTTGTGTAACTCCATTTTGATTTTAATTACAGTTTGATTCTAATGCATTATATATACACATTTTCTTACTTTTGTATTTTAATTCATTTTCCATTATTGTGTGTTATGTGTGCATTGTTGATTTAACATCAACTGAAGTTTTGTTAAAAATTAATTTTGTTGTCATTTTTTCTGGTTCTTTAAGTATGTGTTTTATGTTTATTATTCTAAGTACCGCCTAGCCGTTAATTCTATAATCTTTGGTATTTCATTTTATCTAACTCCATATACAAATCCTGTTTTGTTCGACTGCTTTCAGTTTGTTTTATTTTTCTCTTTTATTAACTTAATCTGTTTTAAATTGTTTGAATTCATTTCTATTGATTTTTTCCAAGTTTTATAAGGGCCCTAAATGATAACAGTTTCTCAATGACGAGGCTACCCTGTTGAAGTCCAAGGATTAGTCTCAACATGGTCTTTTCCTTTTTCAACATGGTCTCAAGGATTACGCCTAAGAATTTTTATTCCTGTAAAGTATAAGTGTGGAATGATAAAATCAAAATACATTGTACTTACTCCATATCACGTAGGTGTGCCAGCGATCCCTCAGAGACTAATTTCTTATGTGTTGTCTTGATGATACAAGAAGTCGCGAAAACAAACGGATTAAAGCGACCACCGAGTATTGTACACATGTGCATGTGTGCAACCGCACCCACGTGTTGTTTGCAGTGTGTCTGTCCGTCGGTTAAATGGGTTTTCGATGCCGTCATGAACGGAGTGCCTGGCCCTTGGTAGATAATGTACTTCGCTGGCTCACAAACGACCAAGAAATGCACGAGTTACCGTCGCATCACTACCGACAAAATGAATACTCACCGCTAACGTCATTTTCCTAACCGACGAGGAGGTGCTTCTGCTCAAGGCAGATACTGAAGACATGTTGAACCTGAGCACCCATTGTCCTCATGTAATTCTTTTGTTCTCTGTCGGCATTATGATTGTGAACACACAATTGAAATTACAAATGAACACACACGTCGCTCGGACAGAGGTCTCAAATGCAGGTGTTTTTATTTCTCTAAATATCCCCCAATTTGGTCTCATGCTGCCCCACATTTTTTTCCCGATTACATAGCATCAAAGTACGCTGCCCTCATATCACTGCAGGGTGGCATTAAATATCTTTGTTATAATCTCCTGTTCAATAAGTTTAATTCCAATACTGGCATGCTGTGTTGGTTTCAAAAACAAGTGTTCACGACACTTCCAAATATCTTGCATGAAGAAGAGTGTGTTCATTACAACGTGAAAAGTCCCCTTCCGGGGAGCTGTTAAGGTCAAACAGTAAACAGTGCTGTGCAAAAGAAAGAAAAAAAAAAACCAGACAATACAAAAATTACTACACGTTGCTCACAAAATAGCTTCAACACTATACACAGCCAACTGTTACACAGTTTGCATGCAATCCCAGAAAAGGCGCTCAATATCAGCGGTGGTCTACAATTCAATCAACTGTACAGCAATCATTGTGTCGGTAATAAATATCAGGAATCATATACAGCTCTAGTTAATCGACAAGACTTTATGAGTGTGAGGGCTGAACAAGTGAGTTCTGTTCACAAGCACAAACGGAGAAACACCTCTCTCACTGAACACCATGCACTGCAGTTAAAAACTATAAAACAGAACTCATCCAGTGTGCAATAATCCAGTATCTTACAGTTCACTATAAATCCTCCAGTGCGCTGATAGGAAATTATAATTTTTATCTCATCACCGTAACACAGATTAAACAATATGGCTTTTAAATTCTTCATCATAAGCTAATCAGGAAAGGTTATTTCAACAATAAATACTTTGAAAACTAATCACGAAGGATCCTTTGATTGCAACAGTAACTTTATTTTGAAAGAAGTAAACTCTACTTTAAAACTAAGAAGAAAGCACTACTGTTTTGTTCTGCCTCAATAGTAAGCAGACCTTATGAATGGCAGCCACCTTGGAGGACGTTTTCAATTTTAATTCAGTTAACAATGCACAAAAGGGTTCCTCGAACCTCTCCATCCAAAACAAAACAAACCGCTCCATAAGATGGCCGCTATCCAAAAGGTCCGTAAACATCACGGGAAAAAAAAAAAAAATCACTTTTTTGTTTCCCTCTGACATGTAAACAGTATTTTGGAATAAGAATTGTAACCCACGCATCCAAACTATACAGCTCATTTCAGATACAGTAAAATGCTTTTTTTTAATCTAGGAAAAAAAACAAAAAATTATAAATCTAAGCATGGCAATACTGAGAAGTTAAGAGCAGGTGGGTGGAAAAACGAACTGCAAAAAATTCATATCTAAATAGCAAAAACTACTAAAACTGCTCACACTTCTAACAATCCCCGATCCCAAACCAATAGATTAACTTCATGCCACATTTAGGTGGTTGTCTGATATCAGATCTCACTACATGTAAAACCTTGTCTGTCCACATGCATGTTATTATGAACGGTTTGCAGGTGCCATTTTTCGACAAGTTTTCTTTATACAGTGTGTGAAACGATGTTTCACCTTTATCATTCATCGTAATATCTTATGCACAAAGAGAATCGTATTTGCTTAAAAGCTTCAAGTTGAAAGCTCGGCCTCTGTCAGTAATTAAAAGGAATTGAGAGAACTTTACACATGAGATGAACAGCAACGTGCATGCACCTTGCTGTATTTCTAACGATTTTATGACCACATTTATTTATGCAAAGGTGAGGGTTGTTAAAGAATAGATATGTCATTGTGGTTCTGAAGACCGACAAAAACCTTGATCGAGAAGACACTAACGAGATATTACATTTTCAAGGTGGAGGGGGAAAGCGTCAATTTTCTGGAGAGACCAAGGAAGGCTCGAGGACAGAAACCTCCATCTTTGAGTCAGACTGGGTGGGATTCCCATCTCGTGATACCGCTGCGCCTCTTGGACCTTTCCTGCTTCAGCCGCTCAGCGGGTCCTCCCTGCAGTTGATGGCGTACAGCAGTCGCCTGGTCATGATCTCCTGGCTGGTGTACTGCGGCAGCTTCACCATGAACATGCAGGTCTCCACACGGATGAAGCGCGTGTCTGGGGAGCCTAAATGCAAGCAAGGCATTTTGTAACATTCACTACAGAGAAAGAATTATTTCATAGCCTCCGTGCCTTCGTGCTCTCCAAGTAAGAAATAGGAAAAAAAGTTGCTGTTATGGACAAAATCCTCAGTGCTATTTCGGTGGTGTGTTGGTACTTGTGCAAAGCCCTGTGCTGTGCACAATTCAGTTGAAAAATCTATTGCTAAATTTGCAATGGTCGGAAAATTTCACTCCATGGGCTGCCACCTTCTATGGCCTGTTAATGACTATCGCAGTACCATTGCAATTTTATAGACAAAACCCCCTTCTGCTATGACAGGGAATGATAACCGTTCAGGCCTTGCAGTTGGCACCCACAGAAAGACAGTGAGGGATTTGTGCACATTCAGAAGAAAACCTACCATGCAAAGTTCATTCCATGTACCGATCCACTGCACGTCATCAAGTGCAGATCTAGGGAGGGGTAGGGTGTCGGCCCCCTCCTTGCTCATTGCCATGAGTTTTTTTAGGAGCCTAGGTCTAGAGGTTGGAAGACATAAGCATAAACCACGTAGGGATCCTATTTTGCGTGTGTGGTTAAGGACAAAACAGAGATTAAATGGCTTCACCGTCGGTGACAACTGCTTGTGGTTACTCCCCTAGCCCTTGTATAAACTTGGGCCGAGTTCGGGCGGCTTGTTCCCGTATGTTCACGAACAGCTCGATTTGTTGTTCGTGGGTCGGCCACTCGAACGCCGGGAACAAACAACTGGTTATCGCTGGTAGTTAGTGGCAAGCAACATGCAACGTGGCGGCGTCCATGTAGGGTACGTTATTCGAGAGTTAATGTTTGGATGGGCTGAATTCTTTTCTATATAAACAGGAACATTCATTTCTGTGTTACGGAAAATAATTAATGTTAATTTTGCAAAACTTCTCGTTGTCTATGGCTTTGAGAGCCATCTCTCTACTTTTTGCAGCTGCTCAAAAGTCAAAATCTCACGAGTTTTTCCGTGTGTTCCTGTAAAACCCTGACGAGGAGGTGGTGTGTGATCCTGTTCCGAGAACAGTGTTCTTGAGTCGTGTTCCAGCCGTTTGAGCGTGAGAACAAGAAACCTGTGTCAAGAGCAGGCCGCCCGAACTCGACCATAGATTTCCTGACCCCCGCCCACAAAAAATCTTGGATCTACCCCTGCATGTATCCACACACTTGAACTCTGGTAAGTGAGCTCACAGTGCAGCCCAGCATTTCCTGCAAGAGCCAATTTTAGGACGTTAACTGAGAGTTCAAAAAATTGGCAACATTGCCAAAAACTTTCTCCCCTTACCGCCTGTTCCGTCAGGCGGGGCAATCTTCATCGGGTAGGGAGGCACATGGCTGGTGTCAGCCTCTCCATCTTGGCAGGGGCAGGTGCAGGGAATACGGTCCTGGTTGCAGGCAAACTTGATGAAGCGGCCGATCTCCTCCTGGGAGAAGGACTCCAGGGCTGACCAGAAGTACTGGATGTGGGTGTCCGTCTCCACCAGGCCCACCTGGTACATGGTGTGGGCCTGAAGAGCAAAGGTGGCCAAAATGAGACACATTTAACGAGCAATTTATGAGTGGCCTACAGCCTTTGTGAGTCCAATGTTGCGGTTGCTTTAGTTTCGACTTGTCTCGGCCAGGCTTTGCCTTGTAGGGTGGGGTTGAAGGATGCACAATGAGAGGAAGGCCAGGAACAAGACTATTTGAGTCAAAGAACTCAACATCACATTGTTTCTCTGAGGCATATGCTCTTGGCACAGGTCACACTCTGTCAGTCATGACAGGATCAACCCAAACAAGAACATTTCTGCCATTAAAATCGCTAGTAAGGAGACGGTTAAGATTTAACGCTTGCCTTTTTTCCTCACCAAGTCAAATTCTCTCATGATGTCAATGGTTACTTCCCTTCAGTACACTTTTTTTCTGTCAAAATCCACCACTTTGTTTAACTGTATTGTAATGGATTGAGGACTCCAAAACCTGGTCATCGTCACTGCGAGTCTCCACATTGTCATTTCGTCAACACAAACACAAAAAAATTATTGGTTTCCTGCACAGTGTGAACTTTAGGAGGATTTATGAATGCTTCTAGCCCCCCAAAAATGCACAGCCAGTAAGGTTCAAAGAATGAAAGTTTTTTTTGGGGGGGGGTGTTTTTACCTTCAGGAAGTCCAAATCCACGGTGGGCAGGCCACACGTCCTGAGCTCCATATCAAACGGCGTCATCATGCATAGAAGTTGGATCGGTACGACCGACGCCAGCCCGCAGCGCACCGCCAGCATGCGCTCTGGGCTGGCCAGCTCTCTCAATCGTAAATCACGGATGGCCGAGATATACTGCTGTCTGTTCTTCCAACTGAAATAACAGACAACAATCCGGAAAACCTACCAAGGCTACTCTCGCATTAAACCAGAAAGCAAAGTTTATTGTCAGCTCCTGCAGAGCCCGTTTCACCTCAAAAAGGAAACACAAATGAATATTTATATGTATAAATGAATATTTATGACTTACTGATTATGACCAGGTAAACAACGTGTCAAAACCAGGAACCAGGTAAATGTAGAACACTACTGTCAGTGAAAGATGAATACTTTCTTGTGAGTTCTCAGTCAGATGTACAGATGCTTTTGGCATGAGTGCATCTCAGTGTTAACTTGTCACATCCATTTCACACCAAACTGTTGTGTAGGCAGAGTTCTGTATTCTCCTTTCATTCCTTGTATCTTTACTCAAGCGCTAAGTGACATTCTGTACTGTCAAAGTTGATTTAAGTTCTGAGGGTCTATATAAAATTTTTCCTTTGAAAAGATCCCCAATTCTGGCTCAAAACATCAATTTTACGACTTGCCACTTAACACTGCAACAGACATGCTGTTCCTGTTTTTAACCCTGCAAGCCAGTGGTTACAACTAAGCAAAACCATTCACGTAAAAAAAACAGACAACTGTGCCATATCACAGATAAACGTAAGTTTCGATTGACTCGGAAAATTCTAGGTCTCACTGCTTGATCAATCAGACCCCACTCTCTCACTGCACTTTTCTCTCGGTAGAACAAAACAAAAACGTTCAAACTTCAAGCACACTGATTGTTTCCCGAGCCACTGGAAAGCACCTTGGTTTCTCCAAATGAAATTATCACTTGATGACACAGCTACGTCAACCTGAGGTTCGGATTTGTTGCCACGGTAACCCACCTGACCCGACGCGTCCTGCCATCCGCACACAGCTCCACCTCGTCCCCGGCCAAGCTGTGGTAGACAAACGTCAGGTTGTGGGCGGGCTGGCCCATCTGGAGGGTGGAGGAAGGGCTGGCGGAGCGCTCGGGGACGGGGTCCGGATCGGGGGACTCCAGGTCAGAGGCGTGATGGGAGGAGACCTCCGCACAGAGAGCGTCAAATTCCGCTTCACTCTGAACCTGCAGGTTATCATAGGCAAAATGTCGAATGAATAAATTATCTCGGGAAACTCTGCCACTTGACCATGACAAGAAGAAGGAACAGAACAGAAAATGTCAGATATCGTCCAACAAAAACTGAGAAGAGAATCAATAATTGTAGCCGAGAAAATACACAAGGTACTTGACCAGTGAATAAAATGATCAAGAATGAAATGAAATGTATGACCGAAACTTTTTAGAGTATAGCCCTGACAAGCTGTACTTAAGAACAACGTCACTAAAGTATAAGCAATGATTTGCACTAAATCATGCATTTGGTTGCAACATCCGACTCATTCTCTGACTCCATTACCAGACTCAATCCTGAGAAGCTTATCGGTTGCTTTACAGACTAATTTGTATGCGATGCACCCCAGATCAGACCTTTAGGTTTAGCCTACCTCTGTCAATTTCTTGATGTAGCCGTAGGTGATGCAATCGGCCTCTTCCAGGTCCCTCTCTGGGTCTAGGGAAGCTCCTACCAGGCACTTCCAGAATGACGGGAGTAGGTCCAGAGCCAAGGGGATATCAGCTCTCAGAGCGATGCCAAGAAGCTGAGTGGAAAGGAGAAAGGTTGCACCCATGAGCTCAGCAGCTCAAATTCTCAAACTGTGACTCTCAAAGACAAGAAATTGTTTTGTTTATTTAATTCGTGATTTTTGCAGTTTTTATTTTTGGTTATTTTATTTTGGAAATCTTCATAAAATATCAGATTTCTGAGAAAGATTTTCACCACAGAGGGAAAAAGAAATCTTTAAAGGGTGGACATATTTTCTTTACCTGTCCAAAAAACTCCAGCAATTTCTCTTCCGGGAAAGTGATGGCGCCCGGCCTCAGTAAGTATCTGCCTTTGTTTCGACCAGTGCCTGCACTGGGGCACAGGACGAGCAGACCAAGGGTAGAATTCTGAAGCTCACGGGTCACCTGACCGAGAAAATGCCTAAACGAACCACCTACAGGGTGGAGGGATTTTAAAGACATTTGACGGTTATCATAATTCTTTTTGAGTATTTATTAAAATTTCCTCTCATCCGAAAAGCTTTTAGTGTTTGTCATATTTCTTCAACAAATAAGACCGCATGAGCTTGCAAAGAGTGTTTCTTTTTTAATGTAAAAAGTACAGATGCATATGGCCTGTGTGGGTGGGCCTTGACCACAAAAAGGCGTCATTTACTTTGTTAGGAAAGTCAAAACCGAGTTGTGGGGATAAAAAGCTGTCCCAGTAACATTTTTGGTCCCCGCAACATGTCTCAACATGGGTGTAGTCCACACAACTACGGAACAAGAATGTGCGCCAAGTGTAACATTTTTTCCTCCAAATTTTTTTTCAAGATTAACTTTCATTGTTTTTCACAGGATATGTATCTTAACAACAAAAAAGAAAAGTCAAAGGGCATTTAAAAATAAAGGATTCAAAAACAGAAAGTCCATCCATCATTTTACCTTCCCAATCTAACCAAACCAAGGCAAAATCAACTCCAAGAACAGAAACAAGACAAAAACTAGAACTGTCGTCCAGTCGATCATATGCCTGCTACAAATAGCAAGAAATTTATCAAATACCTTGATCAAAGTGACTGTAGAATAACTAAAGACCGCGGACTGAATGACCCCAAATTGAGTAGTGACTGACAGGAGCTGACTTGTGAAGACCAATCAATCACGGCTCTGATCAAAAATAACTTACTTGTTCCGTGGACCTCTTCTCCGGTCAGTCTGACGTTAAAGGCATATGTGGGGTCACCCCCACTGGCAATCTTGACGCAGAGTTTGGAGGAGGGAACGATGGATAGCTGCCTGGCTGCCTGACAGAATTGGGTGGCTAGGCAATCCTGCGCATCCGCTGGTGAGACACAAGAAATAGAGGGTGACGAAGTTACAACACTGCAGAGTGAGTCATTGTGTCAAGATGACAAATACGACCAGTGTCAGACGCATTTTGTGCTTTTCTTTGACCTAAACACCACAGCCTGCAATAACATCGTGGTTCAGCAACTTCAAAACTAGAATGTCACAATAAAAACTCCTACTATGCTGTATACAACACACACTGATTACCACATTCAAATTTGTCAGGTGCCCGGCAGAAGGGCATAAGCGCACTTACGCCCTTTCGCTGGGAAGCATGATCACAGCAGAACAAATGTTCCCGGCAAAAGGGCGTAAGAAATACACTCTCTTTATTTAGTAAAAACGGATATAATTTACAACAAAATCAACCTGGGCTGTACAAAAAGCAACCTTGAAAAACTTATTTAAGGACTTGGCCTTTTTTTTGTTTACTTTTTGCCACGAAATCTTCATATTTCATTAAAATACAAGAGTTGCATACTTTCGTCCTTTTACCGGGAAAAGTTTTTTTGCAGTGATCATCCTTCTTGGCAAAAGGGCCTAAGTGCTTACGGCCTTATGCCGGGCACACGACGAATTGTTACATGGATCCTAAAGTTCTGTTGTGATTCTACGGATCCTACGCAATGTGTGCATACTAGACTTGGGTAAATTTACACAACTCAAGAGTGTGGGTGAAAAGTTTTCAATTGAATGCGCACAAACCAGTATCAATTTCATTTGCATGGGGAGAACACGCCCGTGTGACAACATAAATACATTGCTTAAGTATTTATCAATGGCACTACAGTATTCGTCAACAAGACAAGAGTTCCGCATTTCAAAAAAATGGGAAATGTAGTGATGGACTGAGTTCAAAAACACTGACCTCCTACAATCTCCAGTGGGTCAAGAGTTATCTCTGGGGCCGCCTGGTCAAGGTTCCGCTGGGCCGTGGCGTCCAGGATGGCATTGAAAAACTTGACCTTGGTGTCATAGAACAACAGCCGCCTGGCCCGGGACAGCAGCGCGGCCGTGCTCAGCGACAGGGTCTGGGAGGGGCGAAGGTCAACTAGGGGCAGGAAGTAGGCCTCCAGGTTGTTGCTTAGCGACTGGAGGAGGGCAAAGCGGAGGCGAAGGACTTCCAGTGGGACTCCTGGAGGCAGAAACGAAGAAGGAATCAAATCAATTTGCACTACTTTACGACTGACTGGTACAATCTGCAAGTACAGCCACTGAAGATTCACCAAAAAAAAGAGAGATCGGAAGTGGCTTCTTTTTTTTTTCAGATTTGTCCTCTTTCACAAATTGATCAGCCCATGGTGTGGCAACGTCCTGCCTCGTGCCTTTGGTCACTTTTGACAGCTGTCACGAAACGTTAGTTCCTTCTGAACTAATTTCAATGACTCTCTATCAGGTGTCTAAGTTCTCGTCACCTTGCAAAGGAGCAAAAGCTGGGTTGACCAGGTCGTCCTCTGTGAAGTAGACCTCGTGCGGGTGCAGACGGCCCGGGGTGATGGAGAACTTCCGGCAGAGACGGTCCACGTAACGCACCAGGGCTGCGTCCATGTCGTGGGTCCAGTGCTTGAAGTAAGAAGGGGTGTCCGAGTGGTTCAGGCTGGCGAATCTGTGTGCAAAGATACAGGAAAACATCTCAGAGTTACTGAGGCAGCCATGCTGAACAAGATTTTGTTATTCAGAGGATTTGGGGATAATATCAATGAACAATCAAACTAATTACAATTTAATAGCAGTACAGTGCGACATGACATGGCAACTGTTTCATGTTCTAATACGTTTATTCAGTGAACAGTTATTGAGTACTTTGTCCAAACTGCATTTATAAACAAAAAAGGCAGATTTGACTGGAAAACATTAAAGCTTTAGACAGAGATAAAACAAGTAAACACAATTACATTTGCAGAGTGATGACAATTCCTTCAATGTATGTTTTAAAAGTTTATGAGTTCCACACATCCTTTCATATTGTTCTTCTTGGTCTCTCAAGTAACAAAACTGACTCTGGGAAGATGACTTTCTTATTTAACTCACCGTAGCTCACAGCCATTGTTTTTAAAAGGGTAGTTGCAATCGTTTGGGGGGGGGGTTTAATACAAACCTTCCAAATGCACCTTTGTGTCTCAGTTAACCTTACTTTCAACTTTTGTTTCACTATTTCAAAAGGTATTTTGTGTTCATGCTAATGAGTATTTGCATATTAATGACAAAACTTGAGATGTCATCCACGGAAGAAAGCCGAAATGTTACCCTGGTTTTTTTACAGAAACCAGTCCTGCATTTTTGTAGATTTTGCTGGATTACATTTTCTCTTCTTTGCTGATTCATTGTTGTTTATGCGCAAAGCCATAAGTGAGCACCATGCTTTTCTCAGGAATAATATCAATAAGTAAATCCTGGGTTCACAATTTTAAGAGAAAAACCTATGCACGAAACTGTTTTCCCTGGATGACATCGCAGTAACAGCGCCCTCAGTTGTCCAGGAACGTATGGGTAATTTGAAGTGTTTAAAGAAGTGCGCTTTTCCATGCATTTAACCAAATGGGAGTGTAAAACAGTGTTCATACACTAAAGACTACAAAGTTGCAGGAAAATTGTGTCTAAGAGAAATTCATTGCGGCTACCTTGACCTGTAGCCACTGTAACTTACTATTGTCTTATCTACTGTAATTTACAAAACACAACAACCTTGACGTACTTTACAAAATCGATTACTGGCTTTGTTACACTTGGAGAGATGTGACACTAAAGGCATGTCTGGATTTCTTGGCTTCACCTTGAAATCCCGCACGACTCTATGGGCAGTAGCTGCAGACGCTATCATAGACTCGTGAGTAATTTCAACTAGCAACCTGATTTAAACACAGCCTCACTCACCTGTCAAAGTGGAAGTCAAAGCTGCAGGCCATCAGGGCCTTCCAGACGGGCACAGCGTCGTCCTGTGCCTGCTCCGTCACGAACTGAAGGAACCCAGCCAGGCACAGCGCCCTCTCTGGGACCGCCTCCTGCTTGGCGCGGCCCTCCTCTAGCTGGCGTTTCTCGGGGGCGTCACGGGCCACCTTCTCCGGCCGCTTGGACTTCTTGTCGGAAGGGCTGGCAGACCTGACAAGGAGAGAGATCATATGTCTTCACAGTCGAATCAATAATAAACATTTCAGTCATCAGAAATTGAAACTAGACATTGAGTAATGTTTGATGTGCCAGTCAACATCATTATATTAAAATCCAAGTAGAAAAAGCGCACGTTTCAAAGCACTAATACTCTTCAATTGGGCCCTCAGGGCCACTTTCCTAGAGCTACTTAAGCAAAAAATTCACTTAGGCCTGAAAAACCTTCCTTGAGAAATCAGGTCACCAGCCAAAACTCCATGTGATGTATATTGGTAACCATTGTTTTTTAAGCGATTGTTTTTGCGCTTAAGCAAATTTTGTGCTTAAGCAGCTCGATAAATTTTGCCCCTCGAGCTCAGGTTCTTCCGCAAAGTTACATTATTTCCACGAGAGGCGATCATCTTGTTGACACATTTGTCAGAGTTGACCATACTTGCAGGATTGGGCAATGTATCACAAGATCAGGCCGTGTCCGAAACGGGCTTCCAGAGCTACGGCTAGGTCTATTGTCTGCGCGTCTCCACGCATTTCCAATTGAGCGAAGACCTAGACCTAGCTCTAGACAAGTGATTCGGATGCAGCCTATGCCAGGCCTCTGCAGCTCTAGATGCACATCAATCTTCTAAGACGTCTGTAGGGTGTGCTTCTTTCCATGAATAACACCATTACTCTTCACAACATTGGGGACGCACAAATTAAAACAATTTGGGACTGGTGCAGTATTAAAGGCCAACTCGTACTTCGGGCCAATGCAAAAGGGGAAGCCACTTTGACATCACCTAACAATTGCAGTGAACTGCAGTTGTGTTCAAATATGTTCAACTTTGGGAAATTTGCAGCACGACTATTTGATCTGCCGTCAAAATTTCAAACATGTGAACCAGCTCATACGTAGAGGGAGAAAACAGGAAAACGGTTGATGTTTTTTTCTCACTTTGATTTGAAAGACACATCGGCTGCAGCTAACTTCTCCTTGCTGGTCTTACTCCCTCGACGATTGACCGTTCTGCTCTGATCCTTGGATGGTTTGGCTAGAATTACAAGAGAGGTACTTAAATATTTGAAGACTTTAAAATATTTACTCTCGCTGGCAAGACAACAAATATTTACTTGTTCTAGTAATTTATTCCTTTTTTGTAGCATACAGTTTATCACTGCCCACGTTTGCTGAGAATCATTCAACACAGCAATGCATTCAAGCGTCTTACTTAAAAACACATATAATTAAGATTATGAACAAATGACCGCAGAACTTCACAGCGTAAAAGACCTACTTATCTGCGTGATGTAATTGACTGTCATAAACACTATGAGCGAACAATGAGAAAGTTAAATGTACATCAATGGTAAAACAATTACTGGGGCAAACAATACCATATGGCATTGTCTGGATGTTGATTGATGTTAGAAAATGTCTTACCGCTAGATTTTTTCGGTCTGCTCGAACCCAGTCGGTTCACTCCGTACTTCTCCAGAACAAGGGTCACTTCCTCTTGGGCGGTGTGTTTGGATCCCTTCACCTCCCCAAAGAAAGGTACCAGCAGGTTGCCAGGAGCCAGACTGAGCATTTGCTCCTTGGACAGCGTCACCTCGGCTGTGTCCATGTCCTTCTCCTCCAGCTCCGAGAGGAGTTTGAAGCCTTGCTCAGCCGCCAGGCAGCTGTAGAAGACTTGTTCTAAGGCCTGCACTGCCAGGGGCCTCAGCTCCCTGGGAGGTTTATCGGTCAGCAGTTTGTGCCTCAGATACTCGGAGAACTCGCCACTGTCTGTCAGTTCTGCCTGCAAAGCCGAGTTGACGGCCGAAACGGTGAGGAAGTCCTCTGGGGAAACGTCTAGGATGGCCGCCGTCTCAACTTGCATTGCTTCGGTCACCTCCTTGCTGGTCAGCAGGGCATTCTCGATGCTGTCAATTTTGGCTTTGCAGCGCACCTCTAAGACAGCGTACCCTTTGACAAGTTGTTTGGCCTCATCAGGATGGTTGAGAGTGTCTCTGTCTTGTCCATCCACTGGAGTGGCTTCTCCCTCTGGAGGGGGTGTCAGTAAGCCAGCGTGTTGGTCAGCCAAGGGAGTCACAGCTGCACCTTGCTGAGTGTCAGGAGCTTGGTCTTCCAGAGCAGTATTGACACTGGCCTCTGCAACCGGGGATGGGTCAGGGGTGCCGACAGCAGCTCCTGGTGGCAGATCAGGTCGTTGCAAGTTTACTGGAGTTTGGATAGAAGTGTCTGCATCAGGAGAGTCTTCTGGTTGCTTCTGATCCTGGATGGGGATCCACAGCTCTTGTTTGTAGAGTCCGCCGTGGGAGCTGCAAGCCCGTTCGATGGCCCTACGAACTGTTTGTTCTTCAAGCGTCATTGGGATACCAGTGATGACTAGCAGGCGAGAGTGAGTGGACGGGACGGAATTGGACTGGTGGGCATCCAGGATGGCATCGCGGGTGACTGTCGCTCCTTGGAGGTTGCCGTCGATTAGGTAGCGCAGGATCAGTGACACGGTCAGTGCTCGGTGGAACCACAGCATCTCTTCTGGCTTAGAGCTGGTGGAAGCCGACGTCTCCCCACTGTCACTCTCACTCGGCCGGGGGCTGCGCTTCACAGTAGTCCCTGTCCTCCTGATCTTGACTTTCTTCCGTTTGGCAGCTGCCTGTGGGCTGAGTTGCACAGAGCTGGTAGCATGGGCCGATGGGGCAAGCTGCGCTCCTAGGCCAGGCGGGGATGTGACCTCAGCCAGAGCAAGACAGAGCTCCATCAGGGCTTGGAAGTAGGTCGACTGCTGGCCTGGTGCGATTGAGGACAGAACACCTGACGTTGACTCGTGCTCAAAGAGCTTCCTGAGCTCCATGTTCAACTGAACGAGCTGGGTGATCACAACAAAGGGGAGAGTGGTGGCAGCGGATGCAATACTCTCTCCGAAAGATTCCCTCTTGTAGAGTGTCCGCAGGAGCTGGGCCAGCATGTGGAACAAGTACTCTTTAATCAGTGGTGGTACCTTGGCAGTCATCAGGTAATGGGTCAGGAGCTCAGCCGCCCTGGAGATTACCCGGGGTGGGATGTGAACAGGGCGGTCCTTCAGAATCTCCTGCCGCTCGGTCGGGATGTCCTTAAGCCGGTCAATGACGATCTCATCCGTGCCCTCTATCTTCTGGCTGCCGATCTGGTGCTCGCAGCCCACGAGGGTCTCAATGAAGGCCATGGCCAAAGGAAACTCCGAGGGCAGGCCGTGGAGGGACAACACGTAGCCCGGGACTGGTGACACCCCGTGCCTAAGGTGGAGCCGGTTGCAGGGCAGGACCACGGCTGGGTAGGGGTCAATGTTGTGGCTTGGAGGCGCAGACAGACCCGCTGAACTGTTGATGGCAGCGTCAGCAGGATAACTCACTACCTCCAACAAGGCTGTCTGCCCTGTTTTCTTGACTCGATGGCCGATTCCGTAGCAGAAAACTCTGGCCCAGGGAGCTTGGTAAAGTGAAGCCCTGTAAAAAACAACACATTCTTATGCATTTTTCCACAAGTGTGTACAAGTTTCTTTCATACAAATTGTGTCAGCAAAAGGCAAATATCCACATTTATAACGTTGTCAATCATGGCAATTTTGCTGAAGAATCAAGTGTCTCTTACTCCTTCCTGGCTGTCTTCGGATCTTGTTGGCAGCTGACGATCACGGCTGCTGCCCCGGGAAACTGCAGGTCCGTGTTGACTTTGGTCTCCGTTACTGTGGTAATCTCGCAGGGGAAATGGTGGGGCGCAACCTGAAAAAAAGATCAAATTTGGATTTTTATGAGCGGATCGTAAAATCCTGAGAAAAAAAGCGGGTCCACACTGGATGCCTACTGGGGGTGTTCGGAGACTTATATTGGTCCGTGTAGCTCTTTTTTAAACAAATTAAGTGGGAAGGAAATTTTCAACCTTTGGTTACTCCTGGCAAAAACAACACTGAACATTTCAGAGACATCTGGTGGGTATTTCAACCTAAAATGGTTAGAACTACATAGTAACCTGCTGACAGTAGCCAGGATGTGTGTGTTTAGACATGCTAAAATTCCTTGCTGACTCAGAATGCACGCCCCTAAAATACAATCCGCCTCGAGCAGAAGCACCTCCGCTTTGGTTGAAAAGAGCTGCATAGGTTGGGAGGGTTCAATTTGTTGGTAGTGATGCGATAGTCGTTCCTGAACAAGCGAAGTTCAGTTCTGACCAAAGGAGCCTCTGTTGCTAAAAAAAAGCACCCTCTCTTGGTCCAGCTCCAAGCCCATTTTATGCTCACCGTTTCCTTGCCACTGAAATTGGATCCTAGTAAATAAAAATGGTTTTACAGGACTTTGAGTTTGACACCGGCCTTTAGACATGCTCCTTACCTGAAGTACTCCGCACAGCTGGTTGGTCAACTCCAGTAGCCTGCCCTCGCCCATGTGGGCTGCCGTCGCCATGGCAATGAAGAGCTCTCGCCTGAGTACCTGGGTGTCTTGGTAGAAGATGTCTGCAAGGCAGCGGGTGTTGCTGGCCAGGCACTGGTGCAACCACTGGGCTGTCAGGAGGGAGGATGCCTGGGCAACCAAAAAAAAAGGAAACATTTCAACTTAATTTTTCCGAGTTTCGTTCACATGGTGAAAACAACAAACAGAGAACTGATGACTTTCAAACTTGTTGAAATAATAGATGAATCCACTGAACAGTATAAAGGTACAAGTTAGACTTGAGGCTATGCATGGTGAATTCAATATGAAAAGCAAAATTTGTGAACACACCATGGGCAAGTATCTCTGTAAAGCTAAATGGTCCAAAGAAAGAATCAAGTGTTGAATTACTCAGCATTTTGAGTTTCATGTTCTGGTCTTCACCTGGAGATCACTCAGTCAACAACACTTAAACCTATGTGGTGTATCAACAAAATACCGATGCGACATATTTATCTACAAGTACCGTCTATCAATGAAGATATTTATCTATTGTGTACATCCAAATATCCTTCTCTCCTTACACGTTTTCCTCACAACATAACCATTTACAGCAAGGCTAAAAGGTAATTTTCATGAATCTGATCATTGCAGTCCATTCTCTTCTACAAATCGTTGGTCTTTTCGCAAAGGGACGAATTTTTTTATATCACTAAAATAACACTTTTCGAGAAAGTCCCATCTGAAGCTGGTCTCTCTTTCAAACACTTATTTTCCCAGTGTTTAGCACGCCTTTTGACTTGAGTAATGTTACTGCATGAAAAGGGGATCTTTAATGACACAAAACTGCCGACCAATATTTATAGAAGTCAATTAAAATTGTGTATTTTGTAAACAAACAAATTCGCCTCTTCGTGAAAATGCTAAAATTCACGCGACTTTTGTCTATAATGAAAACGCGTGTGCTGTAGCGTGTGCCAGGTGCAAAACTGTTACACTTGCAAACACTTCCAGTGTAAATTTACCTCTACATGAAAACGGAAAAATGAGTTTACCCTTTATTGATAACGCTACATCTATGGAAGAAAAATTTGCCTCTTCGTGAAAATGCAAAATGCAGTTTAGTTGATATTTGCCCCAGGTAAATCATAGTGATTTGGATGATTTCAAAAGATTTGGGGAAAATAATTACACCAAGTCCTAGGCATTGCATAGCCTACTTAATTTTGCCAAACAACAAATATTTGACAAAAAATCATGATTTTGGGCCAAAGTGTCTCTTCGTGAAAACGGTGACAAAACTGTGCATCATAAGAATTGATTTTAAGTTTGATGTCATAATGTTTTTAAAGCCATACCTGCAGGGCCCCGTCTGGCTGCGGTGATCCCAACAGCTGATTTGACAGCAGCTGCAGGTGAGAAATATCGTGCTCTGGACTGGCCGAGGCCTGACCCGAGGTCAATGAGCAGGGGATGACCTCAATGACCTCCGGACTCTGGCAGTGACCCAGGAACTCCATCAGGGCTGTGCGGCAGGACATGCGGGCTGATGTGGACTCGCAGTGGAGAAGCTCTCTGTCGTCAGAAAAGAAGGTGTTTCTACTAGTTAGTTTGACAGTGTTTTACAACTCTCGAAACTCATGCCTAATCTGAGTGTTTCAATTTATCTCTCCAACCAAAGAATAATCATCCTTTAAAATCTTCTATGACTCTGCACATACAGTACTGAAGTGAATATGTCACGTGCACAATTGTGCGTAAAACGCATTGTGTGTGACCCAACACGCCCACATACTCATTTGCACTACAATTCCTGGTTCAAATGATGTCACCCTTCGGCGCTCTATGACAATTTAAACTTGACCGTGTCAATTCAAAAATCTACTTGTGGACATCGCATGGGCACATTATTTGCACTTGAAAGGTTTCCCAGCAATCAAGTCCAATTAGCGGGTGGGCCCCGCCTTTCTAAACCCCGTAAAATCCTTTCGAATCTGGACAGAATTTGTCAAATTGGGCACGGTCAGAGCTAATCTACACTTTGTACCTGTGGATGTTGATGTTTGAGATGTCTAGTGCAGCTAGGCCCGTCAGTGCACCTCGCCGGTACCCCGACTGTGGCCTCTCCAGCACATCCAGGGGATACCAGTATCGGACAAGCACCCCTTCACTTCGCAGGTAGGTCTCAACTTGGACCAGCTCTTGACGCTGATTGGAAATCAAGCACAAAGATGTCAATATCTAAGTTATACAATAACTAATATTGAACCACTAGCAGGGGCAAATATAACCAGTGCAATATTACAATAATCTTTAAAAATTGCTGCAAGTCAGTGACGCCAGGGTATTCAGTGTAAAAGACCACCCACAATATCTTGAAACTATGCTGCATTACCCCCCGAGTACTAATATTTGCCCCTTCTTCATTATTTGAAACCCAACAGTTTTTACCACAATCAAAAGAGCAAATCAGAAAATCTCAAACCTCAAGTAACATTTGACTCTGATGATACATATCACCTGATGCATATTTCTAATCAGTTCATGGCATTTTTAGTGCAATATACTTGGAGAAAAAAAATGAACATACTTTCACAACATGTAACCTAATATATCCTGAGTGCAGGACTGAGTATGTTTAGCACTCAAATATTTCAATAAACTCATAATATATATATAAGTTTCTCAACAGTTTTTCTGGCTCACACATTTTGGCACAAAGTCTGTAAGTCTTACACCTTAAACTTTGAATTAGATGAGCCACAATGAAGTCAATCCCATTTTCAAATATATTCCCCTCTCTTCACCGGTCGAAATCCCACAAACCCCCCCAATTCAAAGTCAGTTTTTCAACGTCCTCCTTACCGAATCAATGTCCAGTACCATTCCAGTCAGGCCGAACGTCTTGAGCATGGCCCGAACGGCGAACTTTGGCACCACGGTGCTTCCAACTGACCCAGAGCTTTCCGGCTGCCGGACGACCACAGTCGTCCCCTTGCGGACTTTGTCGATAGTGAACTTGGCCGCTTCGGTCTTGATATCCTCGATGGTTGGCAGGTGGAGGTCACGGGGCATACCGCCATTCTCCTCGTAAAGGAACTCCACGGTCTGCCTGGCGATGTCAGTCATGCCTGGTGCGACAAGGTACAAAATTGGAACAGATGTGACAAAAGCCTCAGAAGAAGAATATCGTGTTAAGTGCGATATGAATAATTGCCACAAATCCAATCGAATCTTTCCACTTCACAGCAACAAAAGCTGTGGACTTAAAAAGTCAGCATTTTCAAGTCAATTGAGCATAAAAATATGAATGATTTTATATGGAATTTTTTACAGGGGAACTTACAGAGCAATGTCGTATTCTCTGAATGTATATATCACAAATAAATTGTCATGTAATCACAGGAGAGTTCACTGAACCCAAAAAAACCCCAACCGTCGGGCTGAACTTACCCAGCTGCAGTGCCCCTTTGATCTGCTCCAGTCCCGACCGGCGCTCAGCTTCGTTGCGGAAGCGCCGGCGGATGACGGGGAAGACCTTGCTCTCCCAGGCCTTGACCAGCAGCGCATGGAAGTCCTCGTGGGCTTCTTGCTCCCCTTCCTCCTCATCCTCCCGGGCATCGTCTTGGCCGGCGCTCAGGATGCGGACGTCGGCTCCCATGTTAGTGAAGCTGTTGTAGCCCTGCCTCAGCTTGTAGTTGACGGACTCGTCCGTGTCGTATTCTGGACACAAACATTAGCATTTGAAATCACACTCTTTAGGGCCGGCGACCATTTAGACCTGGTTTGAAAAGGGCCCCCGGTAAGCTCCTCTTTTGCAAAAACCCCTTTCATACCAGCCTGGCTACCGGCCTGGGATGCTGGACTGGTTGTTGATCTCGAACTTCTCCATCCTGGGGTCTATTGTTTGCAAGTACTGGTACATGTAATCTATAATCCGTTGTAATTCGTTTTCAATGAAAGTGTTCCTAAGAACATGCTTCGATTTATAATGAACAAGTTTAACAGTCAGACATTTACTCAAAATGAAGCATTTTATAGGTCATTCAAAAATATGTACACAAAAAAATGTTTGAACCAGCATGACACCAGGTGGGTTTATTTTGCAACAGCCTTGCCTCTTTGAAATTCTGAATTCTCGCTAACATTGGACTCAAAAAGCACAACCTTGCCAAATGTGTCTTGTTAATGGAAAGGGAAAAACGCTGCAGATGAGACTGAAATTACCAGTTCATAAACAAAGCAAGGCAATGTAAACAAGGCATCAATTATAAAGCAACTCCAGAAACTTATTCAAGAGGTTACGTGTGCAGGTACGACATACGATGAAGATATGATTAGTATGGGCATTTCACAGTAGCAGGGTACACACGTTTGAAACTTTTCCCATATGAAAACATAAATAGTTCTAACAGCCTTTTTACATTAATAACGACTACGACGACAGCAGCAGCTGCCACCGCCGCCGTTGTCGTCATCATCATCGTCATCATCATCTCTGATTTATATGTTGTGTGTATCCACCAACGCTGGGTGCTCAAGGCGCATCGTTATCCCTGCACACTGGGCTCCCAACAACTGAACATTCCTGAAACCCTTCTCAGCTCCTTGGGGAGTATACTTGGGGAAGCTGCCCTGTCAGGCGCACACGGCTAACATAACCAAATCTGCCCTCACAGGTACCCATTTTACTCCTGGGTGGAGAGAGGCACATAGGGGTGCAGTGACTTGCCCAAGATCGCAACATGCTGCCACCAGCTGGATTCGAACCCCCGACTCGATGATCAGAAGCTACAAACTCTAACCGCTAGGCCACGTGCCCCATATCTTTTTACATTAGATTTACAAGCTTGACATACTATGCAGATAATGCAGATAATATAAGAAGACTTCATTAGATGACTACAATACATAAGGTCTACAGAAATAATATTGATCTCTCTGTGGAATATCTGAATATTATCTTCACAAAGTATGGAGGGCCTGACGTTTCAATCTTAGCAGAATCTTTTTCAAAGGCAAAATGACAAGTGGACAGGACAAACAAGCAAAGGGGAAATCAACCAAGCGTGGATGAATGCAAGAGGACAACAGGAAAGGTCAAGAAAGCTGCAGGCTGGATATTATCTTGATGAATAACTTAACCACGGTCAACTTACAAAGGCCTACTAACATTCTTTACGCCCCTCCCTCAATGTAATTCCAACTTGCACTATGACGGCTCTGCAAACCTTACCAGTGAGTGGCTTGGGAGATGCAGCCAGCCGGCATGGCGGGCCAGCGGGTGTCGTCTCCCCGACGGCTTCCAGTGGGCCGGGAGGTACGTCGAGGGCCGCCCTCTCCCCTGACCCCTCCTCGCTTTCCTCCAGGGTGTGGAAGGGCAGCATGCTGAAGTTGGCCAGGATCTCCTCCCGGGGATCGGTGGCCTCCACCGCCGCGTCGTGGTGCTGACGGCCCTCGGCGTAGCAGAAGGGGCGGGCGCCAAAGTTGGCACGGACTCGGGTGTTCTATCACGGGCAAGAAACAAGGGATCAGACTCGTCAGCCCGTACCTCCGCATGTTAACGTTTTCATCCCCCAAAATGCTCAACCCCGTGAATTGCTCTAACAGTTAGAATCTATGTTGCGCAACCTTTGGTTTAATTCAATCGATGTTCTATTATAGTGATTTACAATTTTGTGAAAAAGTCTAGTTCAAATGACGGCTGTTGTTATTTATGCCCAGAATTTTCTGAAAATTCATGTTCTGACAAAAACCAGCTACAGCCGATCAATTCAATACTAAATGCTCCGTAAAAAGGTACCTCTACATCACACATATTTTTGCCTGGCAATTGGACGTGAAAGTGTGTGACATAAGAAGAATATTCTCAACACAGAAATGAAAAAATTACGGTAAATCCTCAGACAAGTTTCTGTTCGTCCAACTCATCCAATTCACAGAACAGGTTTCTCAATCCTGGTTAATATCTAGACGGTGCGTGAGACTTCTTGTAAGACGCTTAACTCAAGCCCGTTGTCTTTTTTCCAAGAATCTCTTGATATTTCATTGCCAGAACCCACCCTCTTCTGGATGTGGACAACGGGCCACATTCCGCCGGCCACGCCGTCCAGAGTGGCCGGCAACCTCCGTCCGTTGTAGGTCAAGAAGACCCGCCCCCTGGCTTGCTGGCCGGGGGCGTGGCTACCCCCGTCGCCGTCCCGTTCCCAGCCGATGCCCGCTATGTCGCCGACGCTCAGCGTGACGTCCAGCCTCAGGCTCTTCCACTGCAGGAGGCTGGCTCCACTGTAATGCACACCCCTGCCACTACTAAGAAATGAAGCAACGTGGTGGCGAAAAAACAACAATTATATCTACACTAGGTTTTGAGGAAGAACAAACTTTACTTCCCCCGACAAACATCTCCTCGACAAAACGAAATCACCAAGCAGTAGTGCTCACAGCAGTACCATGTTAATATTTTTCATGAGTTGTGTGGATCTGGGAAGAACCAGTCAACTTGCTGAATTCGAAATAGTGCTTTGTCATCTCCTGACAAAAACTCTTGCATTGGTTTTCACTCTGTTTATTCTTTCTCTAAAAAATGTCCAATATCATTTGTCGTTGGTAACAGGTCCCATGTTATGTTTGAAATGGCTTGATGATCCAAGCACAGAATGATTCGGATCAAGCACTAAGGCAAGACACAGTTCAACACATTTACTGACTACATGCCACTTGATGCTGGCTACAATGGTCAAATTGACCAGACTACCATGGCTGGTTGCATCACTAGTCATCAACAGCCCTGTACATCACAAAGTACTGCGAGGACCCACGGGCTACCTTAATGTCACCTGATCATACATGCCCACTTTGCTGATAGCGTATAGGGTACAAGACATGCCACAAATGATTAAGATGCTCAATGGAGCAGCAACTCACGGTGCTGCTGCCCCAAGCCCCACCAAAGCCAGCCTCAAGATTCTTCTAGCAGGCTCTCTCACGGCATCAAACAAAACACTACGTCAGTAAAGGACCCACACCCGCTTATAACATTTGGAAAGAAGATTTTTAAAAAGTGATGGCTGATGATTTCTTACTTGTGAAAGAGGACAGTGCCGACGGGGTTGGTCCAGGCTCCTTCCTTCTTCTCAGCATGAGGGGCTAAGCCAAACGAGACGGAAGGACCAGACTCGTCAGCAGAGTCACCGTTGGAACAAATCTCCAGTTCCCAGTAGAAGGAAGGGGCCTGTAGAACGACAACAAAGATTGAGCAAAAGAACCTTGAACGGATATATCCCTGGCTGTGGCCTACGCAACACAATACATAAAGAATCGCTGAGCATAAGGATCAGCATTGTAGTTACCTTAAAAAGATCACTTTCTAAAAGGAGGGGAAAAATTATACATGAGGGAACATTTTTAATGTAATTAACGGCAGGGATGGTAAATATATTTCATTTGAAAGCAGAAGAAAGGAGCATCATAATGTTCACCATAACCTTAGCAGACCTTACCTGATTCCAGAACTTCCCATCCGTAACAAAATGTAACACTTCTCCTTCACCTTTTGTCAACCAGTTTTTCTAGGCTTTGCCGGCTACACTGACAAAACCATTTTGAGGAAATTCTGTGGCTTTTGAATAAGAAGTCGTGCCCCACACTACAGGGAGACGACAACAGCCCTCAGTTCTGTTCCTTACCTGGCTCGGGACTGGCTGAGTGGCATAGCACATCACCCCTCGCGGGTATCCGCTGCCCGCGTTGGCATCTCCCAGGAAGGTCACTGCCGTCTGGTTGTGGGAGAACATGCAAGCTCTGGGTGGGGGAAAGCTGCGGCTGGGATTCCAGCTGATGTCCTGGGACTGGGGGGGGGGAGAAATAAGTGTCAATATTGGTCACTCACTGGTAACACTCGCTATTGAGAGGCATCACAATTTATCGGTATACAAATGATGAAGTCTTGAGTGACAGATTGAGTGATCTATTCCATGAGGCAAAGCCGAGCTGAATAGAACATCCAACCTCTCACAGAGTGAAATTCTTCTCTCGACAGCACAAAGGAGAAGCATTCATTACCCATTTCTCAGTACTCATAAATCATCATCTCCAGACCGATACTCCATGTTTATCGGTGTCGCCCAAACATTTTGCATTTGTGTGAAGACCTTACCTACTGCAGGGTGCGCACAGCGCGCATGGCGTGCACGGGGCGCACACATAACAATGCTCTTGCACTGTGTGAAGAGAAATAACTCCAATTGCTGCGTGCTCGCAAAACAACGGTGTCTCTAACAAGATCAACCACTGATGGTACTGAATAATTCATGATAAGATAAATACGACAGTGTCTCTAACAAGATCAACCACTGATGGTACTGAATAATTCATGATGCGATAACAACCCATTAATCAGTTGACAGGGATTTCAACAGATTTTATATGAAACAGGCTATTCAGGGCGTGTTCAAGTTGGCGCCCTCAGTCAAACCGAGTTAGCCCCCAGAAGCCCTCAAGGAACAACCATGCTGGTTGGGTAGCACGGCAATGGCTTTCCCAGGTGATTTGATTCCAATCCGCATAAATTTCGAGAAGGTGGCAGTATGGCAAATGATCTGATTTGGAAATATGACTTGTTTGAATGGATCTAAACACATTCCACTCTAATTTTGACCCAAATCAAACTTGAAGTAAACAAAATATGGAGATTCTTAGTCTGACGTCATTTGGTCACTTGTGCATTTAAATGAAAAGAAGTAGGTATCCAAGCGAAACACCCTGAGACCTTTGTTTCTACATGTCCTTGAATAAAGGTCAAAAGTGGGCATGGAGCATACAGTTGACTCGTTTACCAACACTCAAGACAAATCAGGAAGCTACTTAAATGTATCTCAAAGTCACTTCGGTTTGAATCACCCTCAGTTCCTTAATTTCCTCAAACAACATCTGTGTGACGCTGCACCGGCCTGCGCCCACATTCCTAGCCACTGGAGAAAGGAGTGTCCAGTCATGCGACCTACCATTCTGGAGGTGACCTTTGCTGGTGGTGGCGGGGGTCGTGCGCAGTCCCTGTATAGCATCCGCAATCTCTGGCACTGGGCCTCCACGACAGACACCCTCTCACCTGCGACAACAAAAAACTGCTGGAAGTTTTTAAAAGTTCACTCATCTTCTTCACTAAATTCCTCCCCAAAGGTTCAACTCTATGACAACAAATCTACACCAGATTTTAAGTGGATGAGGGTTTGCCACAAAAATCACTGCTCAAAGAACTTGTTGAAGAAAACGTACGGATGTCACCCCTAAAAGGCTGGAAGGAACTAATGATCAAAGGCTGCACAGCACAGAAAAATAGAAAAAAAAAACAAGATGAACACAAATGTGGCAGCATCATAATATCCATCCCTCCAAAGTGAGCTGACAAAACACAAACAGCACTGGCTCAAGAAGATGGGGTAATCATCCTTAACTGGTGCACAAGTCACTCTAGGGTTGATAGAAAATATAAAAAGGAGTTCCAGAGAAGGCCGGAACAGGCCATAAATTCCTAGCTGCCTTTTTTTAATAGGCTACATTCCTGAATATGACGCAAAAAGACAAGTTTTATGGCAGGTTTTGACTGTACCTGAGCTGCACTGTTGAGCCAGGGATTTCAGGACTTCAACGGGCACAGACGACTGCTTGACAAACTCAGTGGCAAAGGACGGTTCCTTCATGTGAAGGGCCAGCACTGCACACGCTCTGTCCAAACAACGACAGGGATTGGTCTGTTTATGCACAAGGCAGTGACCATCATCACTTCAGCATTCACAACACTTTAGTGTTGACAAGTCTCTTGGCATCCAATGACCACTATGGCCATATGACCGCTCATTTCCACTCTCACCATCACACCCTTTCTTAACTGCACTGCTAATCCCTCCCATTGGTAATTTACCACTAACCGCTACACCATTTCACCCCTCATCTCACCACTAGACCCTTCCTCACTTTGACCTAATTTCAGGTAACACCCTTTATGCCACTGCTAGCTTCCATTTGCAATTCACCACCAACCCCGTCACCATTTCATCCCCTTATCTCACCACTTTATTCTCCCTAACCTTGACCTGATCTCAGCCAACACCCCACATGCCACAGGTTACTTCCTCCCATCTACATTTCATCACCAACCCTTTCACCATTTCAACCCTTCAACTCACCACTTCACCCTTCCTCACCTTGACCTGACCTCAACCAATACCCTACATGCCGCTGCTTACTTCCTCCCATCTGCCATTCACCACAAGCCGCTTCACCACTCAACCCCATCTCACCAACTTCACCCTTCCTCACCTTGACCTGATCTCAGCCAGCACCCTGCATGCAGCCATGGCCAGACTGCTCCCATCACCCACAGCGGGCAATGCCACAGTGACAGGGGACATGCCTCTCTCCTTCCTGGGCAACAAGAGGCTATGAAGTGCAGACACCACACGCTCCGTCATGGACAGTTGCTGAAGAGGAAGGGTCTAGATGCAAGATGCGAGGAGAATCATTCCAATTTATCTCAATTATGCACATACATTATTCACAACAAGACATGTAATTGCTCTAAGATCATAATCCCTTTGATGTCCTAAACTGTCATTTAACAAACAACATGCTGGGGTGCAGAAGTGCGCATTCATGTTGAGATGGTCGACTTAGCGAGATAAAGTTTTCAAAGTTGAACACGCTTGAACTTAGGCAGATGTCGCCCAATTTTTCTTGACATGAATTTACTTTGCAACCGCACCCGTAATGACGGTGAAATAGACTGGACAAAATTTTTACATATAAAGTATAAAAGCAACCAGTACACAAATGACAGAAAAAGAAACGCACTTCAATCTGGATGTCACTCATAATACAAATAGTCAATCCTTTCACTGAAGAGAAATTGTCCACAGGAATTATGATGTAAAGATGCTTATTCTGAGAAGCAAGGACTATATGCAAACAGGGACAAATATGCCATTTGCCTATTTTAAAATTCTATAATATGAAGCCAATAATTGGAGTCTATTCTAACGTGAATATAACCATTTCCTGCCGGGTGCTTTTAAAAATGTGGTGCCTACACATGGGCGATTTTTCAGTATCTTCGGTTTTCAAAAATCTTCAAAAATTCTTATCTTTTTTTCCCGAACTCCTAAACCCCATGGAGTGACTGTCTGGTGGCTACTCTAATCTGACAGACAACCGAGACCGAGTATTTCAGCCAGGCCTGCCGCCTTGTAAAAAGAGTCCAGATTGTGCGGTGTTATGTAATTTTCTTTTGTTCCCCAAACTGGCACAGTGCCGGGCATCTTTTCAATAGGGGCCAGATTAGCGTGCAGCAGTATTGCATCACTCATCCCTGGAGCGCTGGAGTGCTTTTGTCCCCGGTGGTAATCCACTCGCACTGAATGCCACAAACAGTGGTATAATATTTCAAAACAATGACAGATTTCCTCCGCTATTGACAACTGAAAAAATGTTGGCAATTTCCAGCAGCGGGTCTTTTGTTTCGAGTACGGTCTTTTGTTACAAGGCCCAGCTCTTTTGTGCGATTTTGGGCACCCTGGTTATGTGTACAAACCCAAGGTACCTGAAACCAGGCTCCCCGGCAGGATAGGGTTAAACATTTGAAGTATGCGAGAGGTCCAAGATCAGGCCAACACCAGAGACAAACCAAGAGTTACCTCACTGCTAGGAGGCTGCAGCCTGGACAGAGGGACCTCCAACGTGTTGTTGGCTCTTGGGATGGTCATATCCTTGGTGATAACAAACTCCACTGTTGCAACTCCCTGGGGCTCCGATATGCTGATGACGTGACCCAAGAGAGGTCGTGACCCCTCACCTGTGACCTGAAAGGAGATTTTCACTTGTCTTTAGTCTAAGAAAGTGTGTACTGTGCTCCTAGTTGTAGTTAATCACTCGTATTTCGACATCCTGCTAAAAATGGAAAACTTTATGAGAGAAAACCACGGACAGTCTTTATTGATTTCCAGTGCAAAACAGTTCCTTCGAGATTTGTCACTAAAAAGTGATCTGATCAACTTGTTTCACTGGGTTGGGCCACATACATATCTACAACAAGCATCATAGGTAGAAATTAGCATGTAACATTGTTTCAGTATTAATGGGTGAAACTGAATGTAAAATGGCGAAAAACATTACAGGATCAAGGAAATCAAGGAAATGAATGAGTAGGACGTGGTTATGATTGACCTTACCTGAACTTTGGAGCCAACTTTTATGCTTTCCTTGAAGCCTCCCAGGGCACAGAATGCTGCCACCACTTGGCGACAGATAGACATGAGTCTGGTGACAGACTCGCCCTGAGGCTGGCTGTTAAGCAGTGAGATGTGACTAGTCTGGTGGGAGGTCAGCTGGGAGACCAGTGTCAAGGCATGAGACAGAACCTAAAAACAAAACAATGGAATACAGTTTGCACACAGTTCAGGTTTCCAAATTAGAGGCTGTGTAAAGCAATGAGCACTGCTGAAGCAAAGTGTTGCGTGTCTCTTGAAAAATTTGTCAACGGGATGAACCGTGATTTTCTGCAACTCTTTCCAAGAGGTAGACGCTACCCAATTCGTGGAATCAGATTCTTGAAATCTACAAATTGTGTACTGCATTAACCTTTCTACGAACGTTCCCTAAGAAGAGATAATTATGAGGTCGGACAAGGAAGAAAAACTGACATGCAAGCTTGTTAAAAATCACTGAGTACATCTGCCGTCTGCATGTTCTGGGTCGGCTTTCTCCTTGCGTGGTAATAGGGGGGTATGCTTTCTTGTCAAGCAAACTCTCCACAAACGATAAAAGAGTAACCCTGCCTTCCGAGTGCGCTCTCACTTACTCTTTCCACAGCAGATGCCCAGATGAGGGCGGTGTGCGTCTCGGGAGCAGTCAGCAGGCTGTGCAGGAGGCCGATGACCTCTGAGGCCATGCTGTTGGCAACGTGGCCACTGATGAACGGTCGGACGGGATCAGTTCTGAAGACGAGACAGAGAAGATAAAGACCTAACCTATCAGACTCTTCAGGGACTCTTTACCCATGTATCCCATCAACAGCGAGAGACTACAATCAGAAACTGGAATGCTACAGCTTGTGTGTAAACAGTGACCTTGCAAAGACACCAGCAATTTTGTGCACATTCTGGTGAAAACTTGGAGTGGAAAATCTGCATCATCATACAAACCAGTACACTACACATATCTTCAGCCAATGGTTTGTCCACCATCCTTTAACCACCTCCATCCCTTACTGATCCAAAGCTACTCAGGAATGAACTGGGAGTTGTAAAAAACTTAAACAAATGGAAAACATAGAACTTCCAAGCTGCATAACCTTTTTACAATACTCAATTTAAAAAATGGCAAAAAGCAAGGAAAGCAGTTGATCTAAGGAAACGTTGCATGCTGTCACTACATCTCTTTACCCCAATCAAGCAAGCTCCTCTAACTCCGACCAAAATCCACCCAACGCCCCGATCACCGCCACCATCTCTCCTGCCTCCCCCCCCGACATACACCTACCTCGCCAGTTCAGCATTCTTCTCTCTGCAAATCACCTCCGTGGCCACCTTCTTCTTCTCTTTGCCGTTTTCGTTGGCGACGTCATTGTTGTTCTCCACGGGGGGCCCGGTGCTGACCACCAGCCCGCCCTGTGCCCACTTGGAGGCCTTGCGGATGGCCGTGTTGGCCTCCTCTGTGAACACCTCAGCTTTGCCATACTGCAGAGATACCACAAACACAACCATGTTTTTTCAACTGTATCTGTTTTTGCATTCCTCACAGAAAGACTTGAGTCAGAACTTGCTTTTTCCGGAGGATAAAAGCAACAGGTGCTTGGCAAATTACATGTGATTTATGTCTCTTTCTGACACCGATACGTCCCAGTGGGCATTGAAAGTCCATTTGACCTCAATTAACTAGGCGTTTTTTGTGGCATGTTGAAGTCACAAACCTTGGTCATTTCTCTGTCCATCCGAACAACTTTCTCCATGTTGGCTCCACTCCCGAGTCTGAAAGGCCGGCCATCAGAACTGCTGGATTCAGACAGATCAAAACAGTCCATGGTTAGTATCCATCACATTCCAACAACCAAATCCCCAGGAATCTACATACTCTTGACATTAGACTGCAAAATTTCAGCAGTCAAGGGCTGGGGAGACATCATTAACTGCTCCAGCAAATCTTAAGAATACTGACCCAAAGTTGCATTCATTGCAAATATATTAAAGGGGATTTTTTAGATACTAATCAATACTACAAGGATACAGAAAAGATCTAAGGTGGCCCTTGAGTGCCATTCATGCTAAAAAAATACCACAGATCATGCTACAATGAACAATTGGATTCTTTCTTACCCAGTTTAGGTTTAAATTGAAATTCAGAAGTGTAGGCCATACAGAGGTGGATTAACACCTTTAGCAAATGTGAATTTCAAGTTAAATTAACACTTCAAAACACCTTCATGGAATTTGCCAGAACTTTTTCCACGTTTCCACGTTTTCACCAAAGTATGGGCGTTTCACAATAGTGCACAACCAAGAATTTGCAATGCATTGGCCAATCACAAAGCGCGAAATGTGTTGACCATTTCTAAACACACACTGCCGGTTGACACGTCCGGACGCATCAACCGACTCCAATGCGCATTGCGTACAGTGGCCACCATGTTGCAAACTTTTGGTGCTGCACTACTGTGAAATGCCCGCATTCTCTTTTGCAAAAAGAATGACCAGCGTTCAGATAGTTAACAGCACTCTGTCATAACAGAACACAATCAAATCCATCCAAAAACCATGACAAAAAAAGAGCAAACAATTTGATCAACGTGACCAAAAATCCAATTAATTCTTGCACAAAATTAGGTAAATTCAAGAGTTTCCGACCTGAGAAGCGGCTGTATGACCTCGTGGGAGGACTGGTCCTCCCTCTTGTGAATGAACACCGAGATGCGGCCGTCTTGGGCTTCCGACTCCTCGCCCTTGTCTCTGTCGCCACTGGAGGGCACTGCTGCCTGAGTGCCGTCCACACTGACGGAGTTAGAAATGTCTGTAGATGCGGTGGTCTGGCAGCCTGATGTAATCACAGAATAAAACGGACAATACGAAAGAAACATCAGTAACAATTACAAGGAGTGGGGTCAACTTTGACCACACTGACCAATATAGCGCCCATGGGTCTACATAGACGAATCCAGAGATGTTTCACTGAATGTACCAGAGAACCCCCCTTCATTAAAGTGTAGAAAGCACTGGAATAGGACACTGGCTCCACACAATGGTTAACACAATGCTTAAGGCCAATGACGGGGGACCACCGCAAAGGACCAGAGATAACATTACAATGGTCACCGGATGCACCTATACTTTCATAACCCTTGGTCATCAAGACAAGTATTCCGCACACCATCTCAGAACTCAACTGTTAACTGACTTTTGCCATTTCACTAAAAAGCGCAACTCAAACAAATAAATGTCCCATTTCTGTTCTACGCAGAGGCTCTTTCGCAACAAATCTTAAAGCACGTTCAATGAGAAAATATGGACGGCTCTAAGATCTCTTACACAGAACATTAAACAAAAAGGATTTAGACGGGTTCATAAGACCAAAGCTAGTAGCACAAAGAAAAATAAAAATCAGAATGAAAATCAATCTTCACAAACAAAATGAAAGAACATGCAAACAGGGTCATCCAAGCTCTAAGCCTCAGTAAATACCTAGCACAAGAATACTCCGA
Organism: Acanthaster planci; assembly: GCF_054643075.1. NCBI lineage: Eukaryota > Metazoa > Echinodermata > Asteroidea > Valvatida > Acanthasteridae > Acanthaster > Acanthaster planci. The sequence continues at coordinate 3,100,724 of NC_141785.1, forward strand.
CGACCAATTCAGGTGTAGTGTGAAAGTGATCATACACCCACACAAGATGTTTTCAAAAGTTGAACTCAGGCAACCTTCACTGCGAACATTTTGTGATGTCACATGTGCTTTGCTTTCGCATTTGCTTTAAGTACGAACTGGCATTAATATGGGACAAGAGTCCTACAGAAGCTCACAAAGATACCTGGCACGACGTAGTCCCCCAGCTTAGCCAGCAGCAGGCTGGCAATCTTGGCCGGTGGGTCGCCTAGCTGCTCTTCCCCCTCGCCTTCCTTCTCCCCTTCAGCACCGGCACCGGCCATGGCGGAGGCGGCGTCCGCTCCCCCGAGCAGCGTGGACACCTCCTGGCCCCAGCAGGGCAGCTGCACGCTGGCACAGTCCTCGGCGCTCATCAGGGGCAGCGCCACCCGGCACAGCTGCAGGATGATCAGGACCAGCTTGGGGGAGGGCCGCTGGTCTAGGAGGAGGGACAGAAGCTTGGAGACGCAGGCCGGCTGGCTTAGGATGGCTTTGCCCATGCGGCTCCTGAAAATATCAACACAATTTCAACAGTGTATTTTCAAGTGTCTCTTAGGTTTTCAACAAAGTGAGAATTTAAAAAGGGACGGTTATTTCTTCACTAAAATACAAGAATACGGGTCACTTTATTTAATTTTTTTTCCCATGATTTGTTATTGACTGTAGTTAAATAAGCAAAGTTTTCTTACTAAGGTTTTGAATGAGTCAATTTTGGGTTCCAATTTGAAAAGAAAACCATGTGAATGAACTCTATCTTTCTTGAATGACGTCACAGCAACAGTGCTCTCACTTATATCAGAAAAGCAAGAAAACTTTTTAATGCTTACAAAAGAACACTTCTCAAGAAGAATGACCAGAAATACTCATCACATCTCCTATGAATTTAAGAGAAGCAGAGAGTTGCAAAAAACTGGTAACCGAGTACAATTTTTTTTTCATTGGTCCTTTCAAACACCTTCAAACTGTCGTACCTCGACAGCTCATTGAGCAGGCTCAGGACTTCCTGTAGAGCCTCGCTTCCAGCTGCCTCATTCCCGCTAGACTCTGTGGCTCGTGCCAGGTGATTGGTCAATAGGCTGGACACCTGACGGGCCAGGCCAGCATGGCCTAGTGCATCGTGGCATGTCTCGTCAGCCTCCCAGGAGACACAGCGATTGGCCAACACCTGTTAAAACACAATTCAACAGATTAATTTGTGAAATTATAAACCAACTCTTGATCTTCAGCGTGATACATTCAACTAGTTGCTTTATAGTTGAATGTAGTTCTAAGCCAGGGAATTTTCAAGCACCTTATGAACAAAACAATCCAATGCTCAAACTTGAAAGAATCAAACAAGGCTAATCCAGACATTTCCTTCCTTTTTGCACAGTAACTGTGGTTCACTGCCTTGCTTGAGGACACAGTTAGGATTACATTCTGGATTACACACAACTACATATAATTGCAAACTACATCTCACATCAAAGATATAATGTAAAAATCACACTGCCACAGCTTAAGAGCATCCATTTCAAGGTCATTCTTCCCATTCCTCACTTTTAACTCATCCCTTTTCCTGTTAACTATTTTGCCTAGACAGTTTATACTCTTAAACAAATTGGCTAACAATCGCTTCAAAACAATTTGTTAGAAACTGAAAACATTAGAGGACCGGATGCTTAAAAAGAAGTTATTTTTAATGAACGTTTAAAATATTGTTGAAAGAGAAAACAAGGTTCGGTTTCCGATTTGAATTGTTCTCAATTACCTGAAAGCCAGCCCACGCCAGGGCTGAGACCAGCTGCTTGGTCGTCTGTGATTCTGATGACCCAGCACTGATCCCACCGCTGCCACCGCTGCCGGAACCTAGACTGCACAGTTGATCAAGCACTTGTACTAGGCCGCTGTCTACCAGACACTGCTCCTCTCTCCTATGCATACACACACACCACAGATTATATAATGACTGAAACTAGACCAGCAAAGGCAGTACAAAGATGTCCATTTATCCCTGTATTTTACTGTTGCAACTGTCATTTGTAAGCAGGCTGTTCAACTTCATAAGACAAAAACACTTACTTCAATCGATTTGTGGACTTGATAAAGAAGCCCCAGCAGGAGAATCAGTACCGTGACACTTTACAAGAATCATTATTTCACGACCAGGAAATCATGATAAGATATTAACAAAGTACCCCGTAGTACCATTTCTGCCATACATATGTGCTCAAAGGCATGGCACTTTTGATGATGTTTAAGTCTACAGGTGCATAATGACTTGAAGCCATGTCAAAACCCCAGAGGCTAGTCCAAGCACATGAGCCATACCAGTCAAAGCTTAAAGTTGGTCAGGATTTAATGGTTTCCTTTCCACGGTTCCTCACCTGGTGTATGGGATTGTACACAGTAGTCCTATGCTGTTGGCGCATGCCACCGGGTGGGCACCAGCTAAGGTCACCACGGAGGTCATGGTCTCAGAGAATGCTTGTTGGACCTCATCCACCATACCTCCACAGGCAAGCTCATTGACTCTACACATATGCAAAGGGTTGAAAATGGCCCGTTACCAAACTAAAACCATCTAAAGCTTATATGAAAAATGGTAGTACCATGTAAATGCAGTTCAAAAGCAAGACAGTGGAGATAGTTGAATGTAACTGCCACAATGTTACCAGTGCCGATACAAAGGCACTACAGGTTTGTGCACATTCAAATGAAAAATGTTCCTACGTACAGGCACTTACTACCAAAAACAGAAAGAACACATGTCCCCCATGGTAATGTACAACACATATGCATCCACACTGTTCCATAATCTAGAGCTGTTTATAAGTGGTCATAAAAATTCACTGTCACAGGAGGATCCACACCTCATTCAAATATTAATATCACTTTGTGCCAATAGGTAACATCTTCATCATGAATCCTTCATGTAGGATGATGGATTTCTCTCAACTCTACGACTTTCACATACATGGACAGAACTACTTCAAAGGTTCTTATCTCTGCCTGGGACATGTAACAAGGCATGTGCATGGAAGAGGTGTCCATATCTACATCTAACAGCCAAAAAAATTTCTCATATTTGCCCAAATGGTGGTCTGCAGCACAAATAGTTCTTTGCCTACAAGATAACATTTTAACTTTGAATTCTTCAAGCTCAATGGACAGAGTGCATCCAAGCATCCAACAAGAGGGACAACCCCTAATAGGAAACCTCCACTATGAACTCTACTAAGTGCCTTGGTGCTCACCTTGGGCCATTCTGAATGACCGAGGTCACGGCCACCAGGAGGTGCATAGCTCCGCCCACCTTGCTGGCGGCCAGCAGCAGCTGTTTGATGTGAATCAGGGCCTGCTTGCGAGTGCTGCCTCGCCTGGAACGTACCCTGGCTGCCGACAAGAAGCTCTCCAAGGATACCTGCAGGAGGTTGAGAGGCTACATTACAGCTTTCAGGGGCCATCACAAATAACCTAATTCCCGAATCAGCCATACTGAACTGATACCAAGGTTAATATTTTTCATTTTGGAATCCAAAGAATAAAAAAATGAAAGCAATAAAAGAAAAGTTCATTACAGATCAATTTCATTTACAATGATGAATCACTTAAAATCTGTGGTTTATCATACATATCTGAATAGGAAAGTGAGACATGGAACCTCAAATAGTCTGGCACCATACCATTTGACAAATTACACTGAATATGATAGATTCAGGGAACGTGATTACAAAATGGCTTCCTTGTCAATAAGGTCTACTGGGCAACCAAGCTGTGCGGTAAATTGTCATCAGGACAGAGTTGCTGGGACTACCAGCCACCAGAAAATTGTTAGGAAAGGACTGAAGAAACAAAGAACATAAAACGAAAGAATTCAAGAGACTTGAAGGCTCAGAATATGAGCTTTGTAACAGGATTTTATTATGAGTGCTCTTTGTATGAAGAATTGGTTGTTATTTGTTGGTGAGGAGGAAGGAAATGTGCCCACTATAAGATCTCTCGATAATCAACAGCATTCTTTTAAGGCAAGTGTTTGCAAAGTCATACATTTTGGTCACTTACATGCAGTGCCAAATTGTTTGAATTATTTCAAAATTGTTACTGGAAACAGCAATATACACATTAAAAACATACAAACATGGTTCCCACACCTGAAGGACAGTTAAATTGCATGACTCTCCATGACCAAATGATAAAAATTCATGACCCAATAACGTAATTTCTTAGGCTATGCAGACTTTTAAATTTATGAATAAAATCACACATTTTATGCACTTATTTCTGATAACAAAAAACACACACAAGTTTGAAAAATTCCATGACTTAAGTTATTTTTACAAAATTCCATGACTTAAGTTATTTTTACGAAATTCCATGACTTTTTCCAGGCCTGGAAAATGAAAACAAATTTCCATGACTTTTTGGAGGACTTTTCCAAGCCGCAGGAACCCTGTACAAACTCAAAGTGCACTTGTCCCCAAAGTTTGACGATGAAAGCCAAAGGGACAGAGGATGGCAGTTCTGCCCATTGATATGGACACGTACATGCACACACATGTACATACAGGCCAGAATATCATAATGCACATTATACATAGCGCCTATAAAAATCACAGCACTGCGGATTATGATCATCTCAGTTTTTTTTCTCTGCGCATCGGGTCCTTAAAACATTTCTCAATCGCAGAGTATATGCAGGGCTCAATGTTGACATTTCAGCATAAACAGCTAAAACAAAGACGCTATATACCATCTCTGCCCTCCTGTACTAACAGCCTTGTCGCAGGACGCACATACATATTGAAGCTCACCCAACTAATTCCATAGCAAAATTTACATCTGCTCATTGCAAACCCCCATCCAAAAGTCCAAACTGCTAGCACTTGGTCCAGAATCCTGACTTTTACAGTAAAAAAAAAAAAAAATTGTCAGGAATTTCCATCACCCCTCATCGACATTCCCTGGTTGACGGCCATGGTTGCCAACACATACATGTACATCCGCATCATCAATGCCCTGGACAATGGCGGCAGCTAAGCGGTAGGATGGACGGGATCCAGGCAGCAGTGCACGTTGGAACGTGGGGCCAATTTCACAGAGCTCCTCCTTTGGTTTTACAGCACAAATGTGCACAAATGCCCACAGTCACTGGTGAGCATGTATTTTCTATATGGAACTCAAACAAGCACAGGTTCAGTGTGTACACAGTAGATTGCCAGCACAAAATGACCCAGGGTCTTTTGTGTAGTCCTCTTCACTGCATTTGGTTTACTGCACAGTTATGCACATGAAACAGTGAAGCACAGTTGTTGGGCAGCACAAAAGTGCAATCTGATATTCCTGTGAGGGACTGTTGGTGCAGTGCACAACACGACACAGCTGTGCTTCTTTGAGGTGTTCACCAAATGACCCAAAGAGTGACTTCAGCATAGGAGGGTTAAGCACAGAATTTGCTTAAGCGCGAGAAAACCTTGCTTGATAAATCAGGTAACCAGCCTAAACTCCATGTGATGTATATTGTTTTGGGGGTTGTATTTAGCTGTTTTTTGGTTAGCATGACAATCAAATAGAGTTTGAGCTGGTAACCTTTGTTTACTAGGCAAAGTTTTTGTCCCGCTTAAGCAAACTGTGTGCTTAAGCAGCTCTATGAAATTAGCCCCAGGTGGCCAAGATGCTGGTCATCAATTGAGTGGTTTTCTTCCTGTGCTAGGCTCCGTAGCGTATCATGAGCATTTCCGACTGGATTTGCTCAATCCTGGAAATCCCCGAACCGATGGCAGCCCCCCCCCCCGGGTAGGAGTGCACGTTGGACAGCCCTTATTCCACAGTTCTTGAACACAATGGTCAACCCATTAATCTATGGCACTATGAATGGTAAGTACCTACACCAAGCCATATGCTGCATAAACCAACCAATACAGGCAGGGTACAGCAGACCCTCGCCTGGCCCTGGTAAGTGCCACCTTGTGCTTTGTCTCTTTTGGATGACGTATTCTGCTCTGCTTTCTGGGGGCCACCTTCAATATATTCCTGTTTGATGCTCTGAAGTTACAAATATGTATTTAGTTAGGAGTCACAGAGAATGCCCTGGTGCATCAATGGTACCAACAGACATATGCACCATAAAGCAAGAAGGTAGCAGGGAGCCATGGACCGTGACACTATATGCTGCCGAAGTTGGACTAAAATTGTCAAGCCAAGAAGGCAAGCAAGTGCAAGGTTATGTACGGCCAACAGCTGATTTTGAAGGCTCCTACAATAATCTTTCTTTCCAATGACACCAAGAGTCAATACAAGCAGGCAGGGTATTAAATGTTTCAAGCAAATTATGAAGGCTGAGTAAACGGATCTACCGGCTGTAAATAAACAACCGCCACTGCAAGAAATGAACAAACTTTCACCAGCAAACAGAATGTACTCACGGCCTGTTCTGGGTTGGTGCCGATGAAGGAGAACAGTTCGTCCAGCAGTAAGGTGTGAGCCTGCTTGTCCGCCTGCTTGCCCTCGCTTTGAACGGTGTCTTGTAGCAGAGACAGTGGGCCTCTCCTCCTTGACTGCCACCTTGTTCTTGCAAATAAAGGGAAAAATCACTTCAGTTTTCTCATGCTCATTGTATCCTTTGTAAGGTATAAAAGAAGCCATCGTTTGCAATCAACCATGATAAAATCTATTTCTGAGGGGTTTGTCTTTTGAAAGTGAGGTTCTAAATATCAGAACAGTATGACAAAATTGTGCACAAACTTTGCTTAATGTGCTTGAAAAACATCAAGCGCTCCAATACATTGGAGAAATTTTTAACTAACTTCATTAACAAATTGCCAAAATTAACAATGAGGTAATGACCCAATGAAGTTTAGTGAAATTGAAATTTCATGTGTGAGCACTTATTAATGAGTAGTGTTTTGGTTGACTTTTCTTGTCAGAAGATGTTTATAAAATAGTTCGTTTTACTTTACCAGGGTAGCCCCATCAGTTATCAAAGAACTGCTCTCCTTGGGGGCCCTGGAATGCAGACTATTATATAGTCTTAATCTTTCAGTCTGTTCTTCAAAAAGAAAAAGCCAGCACTACTGGATTTCAACGTTCCTTTTATGCACCTGACATGACTATTTCGGACCAATGAAATAACAGCATCGAATACATGATATAACAAAGTGCTTTCAGTGTCTCACGGAAGACCTTATGAGCAGAAACATGGATCTCTGGATGGCACTTTCCAGTTTGCACATCCGTGAGTATCCTTGAGCAGTTTATAAAGCAATCCCTCACACTAGAATGGTGACAACACCAAATGGAAACAATCCATCGAACTGGGTCCGAATTGCGAACTTGGGCCAGACAACTCAGGTGGCAAAATGCTTGTTTATTAAATTAATCGCTGAGGAGAGATGGACTTTCTTATGAGCGGGCGAGTTCTTTCACTCACCTACTGCTACTTTTATTAGTCTCCTTGCCTCCCTCCAGCTCCATGGGCAGTGACACGCTACGGGTGAAGGGCGGGCTTGGGGGTGGGACTGATGGCTCAGCCACGAAACCTTCACAAAAACATTTACAAGTCTTAGGTCCATTAATGTTATCACTCACAAACTACAGGGCTATGGATTTTGCAACAAAAGCTTGAAGCCCACTTGTGTGCAGAATGACTGCACATCTCACAGACAGCAGAAATGAACAAGTTTCCCAAACTGTAGGCACCAAGGGGCAAAAACCGCAAAATGTTACATCCAGTAACAATGAGACTATAGTTGTCAGGTTTCAAAATGTAAGTTTTGCGGGGAAAAGGGAAACGTGTGAAAAGCTCTTTAAGTTGAACATCTACGGTGGGTCTTCATCCAGAAAATAGACTTTCAGCCACTGTAAACTGCTTGCAACTTTTCAGTGAAAAACCCGGGAAGAAGTTCTCCAGCAATCAGCTGTCTTATTCAGCAAGTATATTCAGATTTGTTTATCAGGATTCTTGTTTGGAAACTGCCTTGAAACGGGATTATCAACAATAATCAAAAACAAACCACAAACAGTAACACATTAAAATGAAATCAAATCTTCATTTTGACCTCAAGGAGAATTACATAAAAAAACATGCGGTTTTCAAAAGACTTGTTCAACAGACAATCAGACCAACATGCAGACTGACAGTACGATGGACGCTAGTCTAAAACAGACTGACAAAGAAACAAAAAACGCAAGGCTTCTTATTAGAACTTTGTGCCTAATCCACACTGCTGGTAGACAGTCCACACATCGAGGTATTCATTCAATTATCTGCACCCTCTCTTTTCTTGCCCACTTCCTACTCCGCCCACTTTTTCTCCCCTCTCCGTCATTCTTTACCTCTCTGCTGACTGCCTGGATGCTGGGACACACTGCGAGACAGGCTCGGCGGATGCGACTGCAGACTCTTGGTTGCTATGGTAACGTGAAGGAGCAGCTCCACTCTCTCCAGGATGGCCTGGACTAGTGACCTGGTCTTGGGCATGCTCAGTTTGGGCTCGTCGGACGGCTTCAAGCTGGCCTCTTGCTCCAATTTCTCCCTGTTGTAGATGAAATCAATAGCCATTTGTTGAGTTTGACCTTGTATCTCCATTGAAGTCCAACAAGGAATTTACTTATAAAGTCACAAAGCAAATTAACCAATGTCAAAAAAATATTTGGGGAGAAAGACAACCATACCATCGATAATGGTACCAACAATCTGTAATTTGAGACACTGTTAAAGATTTCAATGATGCTCAGTGACCAATAGAACTTTTCTCTGGCTGAAACAAAATTAGCACTACATAAAACACTGTAACAGCCTAAAAGTATGCCTTTCTGATTTTCTTTTATTTTGTCAGAGTTAGTCCTCAAAGAACTGTTTTTCACGTTTGTTTTCAGCTACTAAACTTAGTTCTTAACATGTCTGGGAGTGGATTCCTGATTGGTCCATTCCTTGTGGTACTGGATGAACATTTTATTCAACCTAGATCACGGAAGCAATGTCTCATTCTGTGGACTGATTTTGTATTTTGCAAAGTCTCTGAACAAACTTCAGCAAAGCAGTTCAATGACCTGACTTTTATTGGGAACCCATTTAATGCAACTTATACAAAAATACAGCATGACGATTTCCGCAAAAAGTGCAATGGTTAGTGAGAAAGAAGCGCTAACAATAGAAATTAGACTGAACTCTCTCACCTCAAGAGTTTGACGGCATCCTCCTGATCGGCACACTCAAAGTCCACATCCTTCAGATATGCCAACAGTTCCAACTCGCGCATTTTGTTCTGATAAAGCAATGTCCATTAACTAAAAATTATCCATCTAAGTTCAATCAAACAGGCCGACATCCTTCAAGGGCATTCAAATGAACTTCTGCAAGGCTCTCAAGCCACAACCCTGTACCCATTAACTTCTTAATTTGTTACTAGTTCATGGACACTTTCTTTTCGACCTGGGAAAGAGGACGTGAGATGCAAACCGTTCATGCCTCATGTTCATATGTCAACTTCCTTTTTAAATTGTTTTGGCCACTATTTCACCACTGCTGGTCTAGTAACCATCACCACAAGTGCTCCGTTGATGGTTTGACCCACCTCTTGCTGGTGATACAAGGCAAAGAAGGAGGAACCCGACTCCAGTGTGCCATTCCTCATCTCATCCAGGTCATGATCCCATTTCTGCTCCAACTCTGCCAAGAGCTAAAACGGAAAAAGCAAGACAAGAGTTAACCAGTACAAAATGACAAATTGGAGACTCCTTAAGCTGCCTTCTCTTCCATCGAATCACCGAATGTGGTGACTATTGCTATACTGGGTTGACACTGGTCAGCTGACCAGGAAAGTTTGGTTGCTGATGTTTTGCTCGGCAGCGTAAGGTTGCGGGTTCTAGTCCCGACCAAATGAGCTTGTCCAAATTTTTACAAGTTCCAATAGCGCAACAAGTAAAGGTTGCTTATAACATCACACTTTAAGGGAAAATCCAACATTAAACTGATGAGAATTGAAGTTATGCATGGTGGAAGTACTAAATTAGGTACGGCTTGCGGGTTGCATCATGTACAAGGAGGAATCTCTTCTATAAATGTGTGATTCTGAGAAGAACCGATGGTGGACACTCGACGTTCCAAACAGTATGCTCTATTTGTCAGTCACCCTCCTGAAGACGAACAGAGCATAATGTTTGGAATGTTGAGTGTCCGCCATCGGTTCGTCTCAGAATCACACACTCATAGATGAGATTCCTCCTTGTACATGGTGCAACCGCAAGCCTTACCTAGCTTAACATTAAATTGAGCAACACACTCGTGTAAATTTCACTGACAGGATTACGAGCCAGAACTCGTGTGTCAAATGATACATTTTTGGACTTGATCTCCTTTTATCACAGTCTTCAAAACATGCCAGAGGGACTTCACAGGAAGTTGAGAGTCAGAGTTTCAAGATGGCTGCACATGATCCCCTCAGCCTTTCAAAGCAAACCATTTGACAGTTCTAATCCCCACGGCATTTTTCAACCACTTTTCAGGCCTCACCTGTAACTGTCTCTGAATGGCGTATATCCGCCGGTACACCCCGTTCATCACTTGACATAGGAAGTCGTAGCTGCCACGCTGCTGGTCCGAGACGGTTCCCTCTCCCAGGAGTAGCACGGCGCCCTCAATGTCAAGGTGTTTCAAGGCCGCCGACACGATCGCTTCCTCCAGAGCGGCAGGTTGAATGACCTCCCTGAGAATAATAACAATATCAAAGCATTTAAAAGGTGCACAGTATCCAACAGTATCTGTCAATCAATGGTGCCAATATATTATCATAATCCCCTCTCATTGGGGTCACATCATCTGAACATTCCTGAAACCATCTCAGCTCCCTGGGGAGTATACTAGCCTGATGCTGCCATGTCAGCGCAAACGGCTAAACATAACCGTGTCTGCCCTGACAGGTACCCATTTACTCCTGGGTGGAGAGAGGCACATAGGGGTAAAGTGATTTGCCCAAGATTATAACGTGCTGCCATCAGCTGGATTCGAACCTCCAAACCTATGATCAGAACCTACAAACCCTATCGCCAAGCCACATGCCCCCAAAAAATAAAAGGGAGAAGTTCTTTTGTTGTGCCATCTGAGTTTGGGATGGTTTAGGCAGATGTCCATGTGTAGAGATATAAGAAGCAAGAAACTGCATATTTTCTCTATGTCTGATGTACCCGTTGTCTATAACAGTTAATGCAAGTTCTCTCACAGTCCAGTACATGGCCAATCAATACAATCAATTTTCCCATAATACCTTTCATTCAGTCAACGGGACTTCCGGTGCAGGCCAAAACTACATTGACTTTTTCATGATTATTTGCCAAACACCTATCAAAATGCTAAAAATCTAAACATGTCATCGTTTTTTTTGTCCATAAAGCAACCTTGAACAGTAGTGATCAAATAACCATGGTTGCTGATCTTATGGTAAACAACAGTGCAACTTTTACACCCTGTATTGTTACTGCTATTACTATTTAATTCTCGTAACGAAACTAAAGATTCATCAAAACTGAGAAAAAATGTGGCCTAGACTAATCCCATCAGACGCCATAACTGCGGTGGCACCGCACTCACACGCACATTCTTCAGCTTGACGCGCGCGTGCATTTGGCAAATCACGACACCCTATTAGTCGAAGAGGCATGTAACGTGTGCGTACCACCTGTCAACAAGCGTTGCGCCACTACAGTAATGGCTTCTAATTCTAGTGGTCGAATTACACTATAAGAGCTGGAAGAAATTGCTGATGGGCCTTGGGGGTTCCCTTGGAGATATATGGGTTGGGACAAATGGAATTAGGTACGAACAAAAAAAATCAACATCATGTCACATTCAATTCAAAATTGGGTTCATGAAATGAAATGTAACAATGGCACTGCTGAATTAATTACGGGAATAAATATGTGCTTGGCCAGTCTTAAATGTGCATTTAAGACCGGCTCACGAGAATGGCCGCAGACGGGGGCAGCCTCAGCATTCATGCTCCCGAGCCGGTCTTAAATGCACATTTAAGACTGTCCAAGCACACATTTATTCCCATTCATTAATACCCTTTTCAGTCGGAGAGACAAAAGAAGTTGATACATGATGGATTTCCAACGATTTTGTTCTAGACTTTTACTTTCAGTTTCCTGAACACCCCCGTCCATTTTATGGAATATTCCTTGTGCAATTTGTCCAATTGACAAGCGCATGGCGAGCCGTGTGCGCAGACTCTTGACCAATCAGAATCGATTCAACTGTCTTGTATCCAGGCGCCAGTGCGTGATTTACGCAGCAGGCATTATCACTTCTCAGTGAGCATTATCAAATGTTAATACGCAGTCAAGTTGTATGATGTTGAATAGGGAGATTGTCTGAGGTATTTGAGTTTCCTGCTGAGGGCTTTGATAAAAGGCTTAAGACAGAATTAGAAGACTCTGAGATTGAGTATGCGGTTTGTCTCCTGAGTTTCGACAGCTCCCTCGCAGCAGACATATACAGCAATGAACACCGTGAGGAATGGCCAGACATCTCCACCTGTCCTGCCCTCCTTACGTACTACTCAAAAGGGCTTGGGAATACCACATGCACGACGCACAGTGGCCCTGTGGCCCGTGAGCGACAGACGTTACCTGATGCTCGGCCTGAGATGCGGAGCCATGCGGCCGGACAGCGCCTGCAGTCGCTGCATGATGTCGGCCGAGAGCTTGATCCGAGGCAAGGTCCTGCTGTCGCTCTGGCCGCTCGGCTCGGCAGCCTCTGCCACAGTAGCTACAGCCGGTTTGGGGGTCTGCTTCACGGCCTGGGGGTGCCACACACACCTAATAAGATAGACAAGTACAAATTAAATAGAATTCCAGATCTGTCACAGGAGCCGTAATCCAAAGTGTCTGAACTGAATCTTTAACTTGTGCCATTTGGTACTTTGGCTGATGACCTTCCTGAATCTTTCAAAATCTTTAAGTGTATAGGAAACTATACATTCTCAATTCTCAAAAATTTCTTGGCAGGAAACCTTGCTCAACACAACCTAGTTATTACAGAAAAACAAGCCTGTTTAGTGGAGCACATAGAGCTATATATGATTACGGGAGCGCAACCCCAAAATAGAGCGCTAACTTCAAAGTGAGGCCTGCTGGGCGCATCCATGTTTGTGCAAAACCCTATGAAAAACTGAAAATTTTGTGTGGCATCTGCAAGGCCACTGTTTGTACTTGTACTGTAAAATAATGTGTCAACAAAGCCAATCCGCCCAAACACTAAACGTACAATGAGAGTTTTGGCTTGCTTGGGGTAAACGTTACAAAAGTGTTTGTATGTGCACTGCAGGTGATTTGCTGAGGCTGTCTTGCTATTGATAAACAAAATATGTGATACGATATTTGTGAGTTCGAGTTAGAGTAAATTATTTAGAATTAATTCAGTCTGATTACATTATAATCTACAAACACACGTACGAATTCAAAATTTTTGGGGCGAGTCATCAAAACTCCACGCGGGGATTAATGAAATAACACTCTATGAATTTAATATAGCTCTATAATGCAACAAGATCCGAAAAGTCAACTGTCTCAAGGTCTAACGGTGTTGGAGTCACAGACAGCCACTTTCCCCCTAGCAGAAAGCTCCCTACAGACTTGCACGCCCATGCACCATGTCGCATTCTAGCAAGGCTGGGGTCGGGGAGAAGGGACTCACGAGCACTGTTCGGTTCAGCAACGTTGCTACTCACCGCTGGAGGAGTTTGGACTTGAGCAGGTGCTCGCTCTGTTCCTCCTGCGTGGACTTGTCGGGTCCTCTGTACAACCTCTGCAGCATGGTACAGCCCAGCACTGACAGGCCTAGGGCCAAGTCGGCCAGGAACGGCATGCCGCCCGATGCATCCTCAGTTGATTCCTAGTCAAGTTGAACACAAAATGACCACAAATCAATCCAATGTATTTCAAAATCTTCAAAAAAACAGAGGTTTCCAAACTCAACACCATTTTATTCCTCCTTTCTGAAATGCACCAAATTTTTTTAAAAATTCTTCCCCAATTGGAACAATAGTCTGTTCCTTATAGACCTTTATCACAATGCTGCCATTTTTATCTTGCCCCCTGTATACCAAATGACAAAAGCAATGCTGATCAAAGGAAACAGACTGTTTTTTTTCATCCGGCCTCGGTTTGGGAACATTGCTTTTAGTGGCAAAAAAACAAGATGGCTGTTCGATGATAAAGCTCTATGAGCCAACCAGTGAAAAGATGAAATATGACCGTGAAGGGACACTTGTTAAGACATTCTATATTACAATCAGAATGTTTTGAGGCACTACCAAACCATACCAACCAATTTTAAATAATGCTCTCCTCAGCCTCAACTCTAAACTGTTTATGAAGGCGTTAACAACTTCATCTCATCTTTGTCAGAAACTAAAAACTGCTGGGCCTGACCCATTTAAGTTCAGTTGCTGACTGTGCATTGGACAGATATGGTAAAGCGAAAACATGGACACGCCCATAAACGTCACATGGTGTGCATCAGTGTTGTGGTCAAGTCCATCACAGGTCCTTTTGTGAGACAAGTCATCAGTAACAGGGTGAGAAGAAAAGAGCCAGCTGGGTATTTCAAAACAGCAAGGTCATTTTGGCGACAATGCACACGCGGGAGCGCACACAGGGCTGCACTCAAAGATCAGATCTGGATCATTCCATGAGGTTGGGGCACAATTTGTGACGGTGTCAATTTTTATACGGGTTCGGTAAGAATGAACAGCTATTTCCCTGCATGTGGATTCCAAATTGACATTGTTATACATCTTGCAAGGCTGAAAACTGAGGTGTGTGTTATTTTTACAGAGTAAATGATCTACTCTACAGGTCATGACAGGTGGTTAAAGTTACCCATGTAACAAGGGCACTGTCACAAATTGTGCCCCAAACTCATGGAATGACCTATCTAGGACATCCGTCATAATGACCTCGGACGCACTTCATTTCAGGCGGTCCCTGTAGAATTACTGAACTAGCCTATTGAGGGATGGGTTTGTCACAGTTCACTCGAAGAGCGTGTGACCTCAATTGGGCTTGATGGGCTTGCAAAGACCTATGATGGACACGACTAAAGCACCGTCATGTATATTACAGCAATGTTACAGAGCACTTTAATTACCCCAGTGAGATTTTCTCTGTGCTTGATCAAATAAACCAAAGACCAGAGTTGTGTAAAAAGCCGACTGAATATTCTGGAATTCTACGATAACAGCAAAAAAAAATTCAATGTGATAAAAATTCAACAGGTTATACCTGTGCTCTGACGGTGCAGGCAAAACCCCACATGGCCTTGTCGGGAGTGTTGTGCTCTCGACCACTTCGCATCTCAAAGGTGAACGTCACCGTGTTACCCTCCACCTGAAACAGAGGCAAGGGAAACAGGTCACGGTATGTTAATAAACACCATCACTATGACAAAAACTGCTCAATTCATTCTGAAACCGTTGAATGCTTGAAATGTAACAGCACGCAAGGGAATTATTGAAATCCTGTGATACTCAATAATAATATTCGTTTACCATATGCTGCCGGGGAGCCCGGTTTCGGGCACATAGGCTTTATACACGAAACCGGGGAGGCCGAAACTGGACAAAGGAGCTGTGCCTTGTAACAAAAGACCACACTTGGAACAAAAGACCGCACTTGGAACAAAAGACCAAGCTGCTGGGAATTGCCAATATTTTATCAGTTGTCAATAGAGGAGGAAATCCATCATTGCTTTGAGAGATTATACCACTGTTTGAGGTATTCAGCAGGAGCGGATTAACACAGGGACAAAAGCGCTCCAGTGATGAGTGATACAATACCGCTGCACGCTAATTTGACCAATCTAATCTGCTAATCGTACTGTGCCAGTTTCGGGAGCAAAAGAAAGTTACATAACATCGCACAATCTGGGCTCTTTTTACAAGGTGGCAGGCCTTGCTGAAATACTCAGGTGCCAATAGATGTTGTCTGTCAGATTAGAGTGACTACCAGACAGTCATTCATGTGGGTGTAAATGTCCAGTAAATGAAGCTATGATTTTCTTAAGACTTTTGAAAATGGAAAATCTTGAAAATCATCTGGTTTTACGTCGTGCAACTTCAAATTACACCTGGCAGCAAGTGGTTAATAATCACCACAAGACAGGTACAAAAACACTTTTGAAGGTGTCTGAAAAGTTGAACAAAATGTGAACATTTCAAAAGCGTTTTAATAACAAGATTTCAATCCACAAAAAAAAACAATCATTGAAAAATTTACTTTCATTTCATGCTAGAAGGGCACAAATAAGTCAAATTCCGACACACAGCACGTTCAAAGAACTTGGACGCATTGTGGACGTAAATCACTGTGAATACGAGAACCAAAACTGTTTTCTGGGCATGTTGCAATCAACTTGTCAACTTCACCCAACTGAAAATCAAAATACAAGAAGTTTAATATTGTTCACCACAATTGCACATCAGGAGCAATCCTACCTTGACAAGATCTTTAGGCCACCCAGACCCTAGCACACTCCTACTACCAAAGCCATAGGTGTTGCCGCCGTACTCTGCTACCTTTCGCGAGCTGGAATTGGGGCCAGCATACACGATGACCTGAAAAAAAAACAAAACAGGTGTTGTTGTCCCCTGTTTGGAAGTTCCTTCCAACACAGATTTCTCTAAGATCCAAGCTTCTTCCTGCACGTGTGAATGTTTGTTCTTCCATGAGAGACTAAACGTGTGCTTGACCGTTTTTACACTTGTGTTTCAGACCGGCTCAGGAGAGTAGACGCAACTAATGCGTGAGCCGCATCACGTATTTATTCATGTTCATAAATACTGTTTTGTTTAGAAATAGCTTTTTCATAAATACCTTTTTTCAGAGTTGAAAGAAGGCTACATGTGCTTGATTCCCACAATTTTGTTCTAAAATGTTACTTTCATTTTCCCAAACACCCCCGTCTTTTTTATGGTATATTCCTTTTGAAAGTTATCAAATAGAATCTTTTTGAATGACGTAGTGTACGCGCATGGCGCACTGTGCCACACACTGACTCCTGACCAATCAGACTCAATTAAACTGTCTTATATCCACGTGCCAGCACGTGATATATGCAGCAGGCATTATCACTTCTCAGCGGGCATTATCAGGTGTCAACACACAGTCATGTGATGCGTTTCGACCAATAGGAATAGAAAAAGTATATGAATATGAGTTACTGTCTTCCAAGAACCTTCAATATCCATCTAAATGTTTACAGAATTTCACTTAGGAGAGAATTACTATTCCAATAAATACCGGTGGGATGAACCTTAACAGTTTTGGTGTGAAAACAACGCTACATCTGAGGATTCTACAAAATTCATTTGGAAACGCTGCCAGAATTGAAATCCCTTGCTCTCCTAAATTATAAAATGTCCGTCCCAAAGTTCAAAACTATCAATAAATATCGTGAAATGTAACTACTGGAACCAATATAAACCAGACGGCTCACTTTCACATTAATTCATTGCTTGAATAAAGTTCAAGCCTCAGTATTTGATAAAGTCCTGCCGTTATTTCTTGGCAGACTCTGGTGGGATGGAAACGATTACACATATAAACACTTTGTTATATTTGTCGCAGAGACTGAAACAAATGACAAATGGAACTGCAACTACTAATTAAAAAATAAGCCAGCAGTAAAAATGGTGAAGTAACCAATATATTTTGGACAGGAACTGACACGGTTCCAGCAAGGGGGAAAAGGTTCTGACCTTGTCGTAGTCGTACTGCGAGGCGCACCGGGGGTCAAACCTCAGGTACAGACAGCGGGCTCCTGGGATGTGGACCGTCTCCCGGAACTTGTAGTTATCCCGGACAGGGTGGATACACTCCACCGTCTTGCCCGTGGCCCAAGGGGCTGGGATCTTCAGGCCGGCTAGGAAGCCCTGGACAGGGGTGTCTGGGGTGGCGCGGATGGTCGGGATACTGTCAGGGCCGGGGGAGGTGACGTCTTCGTTACTGAGTGAGTCTCGAAGTTGGTAACACTTCAGCATCATCTGAGAAACCTGATATGTAAAATGAATAGAAAAAACAGGCAACCTGTACTTCAAATTTTCTAAATTTCACGTCAATGGCATGACGACCGATAAAACTGATAATGATAAACAGGTTTTATTTAGCGCAATTCCTTCTGCTCCAGGGCACATGAAGCAATAGTTTCTAAGAAATCATTTCAATGACTGGTGAATTTCAGTATAATATACTGACAACCTTTTGGGAAGAAGAATTTTCTAAATTGCCCATGTCAATGACATGACGACTGATAAAACTGATAATGATAAACAGGTTTTATTTAGCGCAATTCCTTCTGCTCCGGGGCATAATAAGCAATAGTTTCTAAGAAATCATTTCAATGACTGGTGAATTTCAGTAAAATATACTGACAACCTTTTGGGAAGAAGCTTTCCAAAAAATGTTGGTAGTTCAGTAAATGGAAGTTGAGAGGTTTAAGAATGAAAACAAGGAAAACATTTTGTGGGTGAAGACTCACTGACACTGAAAAGGATGCATAGGAAATACGTCGTGACATCCTAGATCATACTGAGGATGCAGGTTTCAACATGGTCTGACAGATTTGTGCTATGGTCAAGAAATTTTATTGGAGACAAAAACTTGGTCTTGAGCTGTCCACCACAATAACCAGATGTCAAATTATACGAATATTTTCATTTTTAACAAGACGACAGCATCACCATGAAGGTTTCTCATGCTGAGTTGTTCATATTCAATCAGACTTGAGACTTGAGTTGATAGCTCGAAAGTACTCATCTTCTGAAATGTTTTCCTTGAAATTGATACTCACCTGACTGGTGAGTATGATCAGTTGCACCACTTGTGGGATAAGTGCTTCGGCGAGCGACAGACTCTGTAGGTTCTCGTGAGTCAACGCCGTGATGAGTACCGGCAGTAGATGGCCAAGGACCGTGCCCTTGACCACACGCTCCAGACCTTGGAAGCGGCTGTCCCAGTCTGCCACGGGTGAGGCAGTGATGATGGACTGGCAGACTTGCACCAGAGACTCCAAGACCTGGAAAAAAATGTCAAGAAATGACTGGTCATTGACATTTAAGATGCAACCTTAACTTCGAGGGACTCTTGAGCATTATCTGTGTTCCCGTGGTCTGAGCAAACAAGTTCCCAGAAACAGTAACAGAAAGAGTGATGCAATATATCAACACCCCTGCTTTCAAGCACACAACTCCTGCATGCAGACACTGCAGGTTTGTGCACATTCTGACAAAAAGTGATGACAGGCGCCTTTCCATATGCACGTTTTTTGGGTGCGCTGCGTATATGATGCGTATATGATGCGTTTCACTTTCATGGGCACAAAAATCGACTCCATCAACATAGCACACGTGTGCAACGTGTTCAGCCATCAGAATTGCCCCAGGAGCAATTTTGATGGATACGCAATGCTTGGTACAAGTGTTGACGCACATATGGAGAGGTATGTGTATATGCCTCATGAAAACTGCATTCAAATTGAAAAACCGCATCGGATATTCAAACTTCCAGAGCATATTTTCTTGATGCAATGGCAAGGAAAGGGATTTATGGGATATCTTATCGGACTACAAGTTTGAATAACCTTGAATGGGGAAGAAAGTGAGCATTCTGAAATTTCTTTCAAAATAAAACAAAAACAAAAAGTCGCCAGGTGATTTTAGTGACCAACTACAGTTCAAATTTCACACTGCACATTCTTCTTTATACATGAGTTTCTGCTACCTCTGGAAAAAAAAAAATTTGGAAAAAACTGCATTATCATTTCAAGATAATCTTTCAAAACACTGGCGAATAGACAACTGACTGAAAGGTAGAAATTTGTAAAGAATTATTTGAAGCATGGATATACCTCATTACATCCTTTGAACACACTGGAGGCAAGATTGAGGATGGACTGCTGAAGGTCCTCTAGGCTGGGCGAGGACTTCCCTGCTGCAGGAGTGGTACCTTCCTCTGCCTTGGGCTTGCATAGGGCTCCATCGCGCAACAGCTTGATTTGCAGGGCCATCATATATTGCAAACAGGGGGAGGCAATCTGTGACGATGGAGAGGGGGAATGCAACTCACAAACACTGCTTCACTTTACAGCAAGGACTGAAACAGATATTGTCACATAGTGACACCATAGATGGTGCAACCAAGGTACTTACAACACTTTCAATACCTAAAAAAAAGCCTAAAATAATTATCCTGCAAGAACACTCAGGACTTTTCGTTTTCAAAACAGTGAAAAAATCTTGAGGGTGGAAATAAAATACTTCTTGAAAGAAAAAAGGAATTGGAAATTGAAACTTTGGCATCCTTTATCAACAGAAGTTAATTACTGTTAGCCTGTAAGGACTTATTTGAACTTGCTGATGGTATACCTCGTTTTAAATCTGAAACTCAAAATAACCCATTCAAAAGTCAGTGCAAGTGAAACCCTCCCCCCGGGCAATATCTGGACCTTAAATGCTCTAAAGTAGCACAGAAAAGCATAAAGTGGGATTTAAACAGAGCTGGGAATTTTTGCACAAAACGATAAACAACTGTAACCATCCTAGTTTCTTTTTTAAAACAGAAAAAAAATTTTCCCTGAAGTCATTATTACGATGTGTATCATAACATGTACCTATACGCTGACGCACAGTTACCATAAATCTCCCTACAATGACTTTTGAAATGACATTGTGGTTATTTTATACTTTGATGCCACAAGTTTTAGTTCATAGAAAGACATTTTTGTGGATGATTTTTGTTGTTGGCTGACAAATAATGTACTGTAAATCATATAAACTGTATACCTTTGTGTGGCAAATCTTTCTTTTGCATTGTGCGTATGTGACGCATTGTGCAGGTGGTCCCATTTCTGATACCGCACTGCAACGCAGCACCTTGCACCGCAACGCAGTGCCTTGCACCGCAACGCAGTGCCTTGCACCACAACGCAGAATCTTGCACCGCAACGCAGTGCCTTGCACATGCGTACTCGGGCGGGGTTTACGATAAGTCAGACGACTTTTTTCATCACATGAGGGCGTACCTTTTTGCGCTTCAATAAAATTTCGTAAAAACAATCATGCTATTGGTGTCTGTTTTTATTTTTTGTTCTTTATTTTCAAACTTTTGTTTATTTTTGGGGAGTGAGATTTAGCTACGCAAAAGCTCTGCGTTGCAGTCACATGGTTGGTCCACTGGGTGTGAGCATGCTGTGGTTTGTGGCTCTAATTGGGCAGCCATGGCAACGCAAGCAGTTGGGCCAGAGCATTGGGCCAGACTATGGCTGCATCCGAATCTGTTGTCTAGAGCTAGGCCTAGGTCTTTGCTCCATTGGAAATTTGCGGAGACACGTAGACAACAGACCTAGCCGTAGCTCTGGAAGCCCGTTTCGAACAAGGCCTTAACTTCCGTACGAGTGGCACTTGCGGCATACACAAAGATCTACAATGCATTGCCGCAGCCACCGCAAAGAGCCATCAGATGGCTATAATGGGCCCACAGTAATAATTGGGCCAATTTCTGCAAGTCGGATTTTGCGGTTAGGGTGTGGTTACGTGTCTAGATCGATCATCATTATAGCATGTTTGCAGGTGTTCCGGTGTGAAGAGACAAAGTGTGCATGTCAGAAATGATTCATAACTTGACCCGTGTTCTGTTTACACTTTCTGGAAGTTTTTTAGCGGCGGTTTCTTTTGGATCTGCTACACAAAAACTTCGAGGTAAACGAATCCGGCAACGTGAGCAGTTCGAGTTACAGATATGTTTTTGTACATAAAAGCCTATTCTTTTGGCGGGAATTAATTATTCTTCGAGTTAAGTGGAATTTCGAGGTAACTGACTTTGAGTTATCGAGATTTTATTGTAATATAGCTAGATGCCAGAATCGAAACACATTTTACTTACGGGAACACTGGAGACGATGTTTTCGAAGTCCTCGCTGGATGCCTGCAGACAGCGTCGTATGAGAATGCAAGCCTCCTTGATGGATGTCTTCAGAATGAGCTGCACCAGATCGCCCTTCAATCTAGGCAAGGTCAAGGCATTAAGAGCTGGGGTTAAAATTCTTCACAAAAGAAGTAAAAGGAGGTGTCATGAATTCATTTTCCCCCTTTCCTGATGGAGGTTCTCTGACACGAAACGTAAAGGATTTATCTGTAAGGGTCTACGTTCAGCTTTAATCATGAAGACGAAAAAAGTGAGTGGGTGGGATTTGAACTGGTGACCTCCGGAACACTGTACCAGTGCTTTACCAATTGAGCTACCCAGCCCTGTGTTGGTGGTTCTTCCCATTTCTCAATATCTTTGTTCAACCGGTGCTAGTCACCATACAGCCAGGGATCATGCCCCCAAAGGCACGACGCAAGCAAATCACTCAAGAAGGATTCGGCTTTCTGGACATGAATTATCGACAAAGCATAAACCTAGTCAGATGCCCCATACGGTTTATGGGATGATTTCCATTCAATTCTGCCAGTCATTCAGGCTACGAGCAGAAATCAGAGAAAAATTCAACTCTTGCGACTTTGAGCTCAATTCAACAGGCTTTGTCTCACCTTCCTGACAGGTCACTGTCACTGCCTTCCAGCCGGAGGAGCTGACCCATGACCCCCAGGATGAGGTCGCGGAGTCTGCCTAAGGCTGGGTTAGCCTCCCCCTCCAGCAGTAACTTGTGCATCAGGGCATTCTGCTCTTCCTCAGTACGGTACAGGACTGTAAGGCCAGCTCTGCGGGGGAAAAGTGGAATTTTTAAGGCCACTAAATAAAAGATGCTACTGTTTTTAGTTTGTTTTAACAAGGTGAAATGATTCAAAGGAGGAAACCTGTCTGCGTGGGGTTTACTGCAAAAAAGGTGTTTTGGCTTCGAAAGTATACCAGCAAGACACGATGTCAACATTGGAAGTCAGAAACTGGCACACCCATTTAACGAGCCAACAGAAAACAAGCAGCCGTACGAGAGAAGCTATTCACATGTGCATGTACAGACGTGTATGTATGTGTAACAAGTGCCATTTTGACAGAGCAAATAGCGCCCTCTTTTTCATGTGAACAGCACCCTCTTTATTCTGCAAATAGCGTCCTTTTCTTGCCCGGATTTCTTCATCTTTTCTGTCCTCTTTAGGGGAATCAGAAGGTTCCACTGTTTTGCGGTCTGGAATCTTTAAAAAATCGGAACAGCTCCAATTAAATCAGGACAGTTGGCAGGTATGAATGACGTTACTTCTTCATAAACAAACTTTGCTATCGGTTGAGCACAGTCAAAGTGCCAGACGGAATAAAACACGTTTGTCTGCTTTTAGAAATTTGACAATTGTTCAGTATGTGATTAGTCTGGCATGACACCCCACCCGCAGATGCTGACTGACAATCGTCAGTGTTCAACTATATAATTTTGCGCGTCTATCTTAACCCTCTTTGATGCTCTCAATTTATCTTCAATTTTGCCTTGAACACGTACATGATGGTGTTGCAAGCTTCACGTTGTAGTCCTACGCATCCGGTAGCATCCTTGGCCTCCACCAGTACCTGCCACGCCAGAGATCTGGTGGAATAAACAGCAAAAAATTGGGGAACATGCAGTGCAGTTCTTTTCACAGCCTAAATGGATCTTTGATGTGAACATGGGCATTTTAAAAGTTCTTTTGCCTGCTATTTTCTTGGGCTATCAGTCACAGTCCACAAAATTGTTTTTCTTCAAATTCCAGATCAGTCCCTTGAGGCAGTCTGGGTAGTTAACTTCATCATTTTGGTAATGCCGAATGTGAAATTTATAGCCCACTCAAGAAATGAGGCAATGGGTGAGAAATTGATATTCATGCACAAAAAAAATCTTAAAACAATATTACAAAATATTTAATCAACACAGGTTTACAAAACCTTACTATATTAGTGATGTCTGTAAAAATCCTCCTTTATCAGGGAGCAAAATCTTCACATAAATCTGAGTGTAATTCTTAAAGACAGCTGAAATGGGAACACGTTGACGCAAACTCACCCAGCTCTCTGTACGGATTCCAAGTCGTCCTTCTTAGAAGATCGAAATGTGTGGCACTTGAACAATACCTAGAGGGAAAACAGGAAATGTCACCAATTTGGAGGCTACTCACAGTGAGATTTTTTAACCCTAACAGTACCAGGCATGGTTTGGCTTGGAGTACTCAGTACTACAAAATACCAAGTAACACTCTGAGCCTGAAGGACCTAGCGCTACAAATTACTATTTCTGGCTAGGTTTATTCCGTTGTTACTCTTACAGAGAACAATGAAACCATGCATTCATAGTGCCACAGCACTGTATGGTACATTGTCTTCTCGATTGTATTTTATGGCTTCAGAGAATAATAATGTCATGTCCTCTTACAAGCGACAGGGCTGAGTACTACATTTTACTACTAAGTAGTACTTTATAGCATTCAGGACTGTTAGGGTTAAAAGGCGACGATACGCTGAACTCTGCTACTCGTAAAGTGAAACCCACGCAGCCCTGTGAGGCTTGCACATGATGTCACGGAGGACAATGGTGACTACAGGAAGTTGGTTGTGTCACTGGTACCCTGTTCTCCTCCTGTGATGTCACAAGTCCACTCGGTTTATGCCCGTCCCAGTTCCCAAAATGAGCAGTGGAGCAACTGCTTTGTCTCTACACAAAGAGCGATTCAAAATGCAGTAGCCTGGCCAAGAGTTGACCTCAAACTGGCCGCTTTGTGACTTTTGTGTTGCTATCTCATATGCATTATCCCTGATGACTGTCGTCTCTTGATGGCTAACAGGGTGATTCCTTCTACTAAGAGTGATTCACAATGCATTGCACCAGCTAAAGCTGGCCTCAAAATGGCCACTTTGTAACTTCACTGTCTACATCTTTGGTGCATTATCATGAAGACAATCATTTCTTGAAATTTCCAAAGTATCATAGGCAAACTGACTAGAATAGTAGATGGCCAGGCATAAATACTGAAACTCTCAAGTAATGGAAATAAACGACAGCTGTGTTTAGGCAAGTGAAATAACTGTAGACAAACTATGCCCATGCAGGTGTTACTGCCAAATGGGGTGTATGTGGACACCAGAGTCAATGTTTATGTTCGCAGTCTGTTGAATAAAGAGAGCTTCCTGGATTCTTCTGGTACCGGTGAATTGTTCTTTGTCTAAGATTTTGGCAGTCAGTCCTGATGAAGATCTCTGGATCGAATCATGGACTCTATCTTATGTTCCACATGTTGTGTTAAACTAGCTCAAAAAACCGTAACAATTCAATTTATATCTAAGAAACACAACAGTGAACCAGCTATATTCATTTATCAACGGCAAAGTCGCAGAGCTCACAACATGCCTGGAAATGGATGATCCACACCTTATTATAGGCACAGAGACATGGTTGGACAGCTCTATCCTGAGTTCAGAGTTATTCCCTAGTAGGTTCACTGTCTACAGGAAAGATTGCCCACCTAACAAAAAAGGGAATGCCTACAGTGGTGTCATACCTGACATTAAAAGTCACTCTGTGGGTCATTTGGTGAACACCTCAAAGAAGCACAGCTGTGTCGTGTTGTGCACTGCACCAACTGTCCCTCACAGGAATATCAGATTGCACTTTTGTGCTGCCCAACAACTGTGCTTCACTGTTTCATGTGCGTAATTGTGCAGTAAACCAAATGCAGTGAAGAGGACTGCACAAAAGACCCTGGGTCATTTTGTGCTGGCAACCAACTGTGTACACACTGAACCTGTGCATGTTTGTGTTCCGTACAGAAACACATGCAGGAGAGTGATTGTGGGCACTTGTGCATATTTGTGCTGTAAAACCAAAGGAGGGTTTTGAGAATGACATAATAAGTTCATATGTGATTGTTACCAGCCCATTTCCTTTACCAGCCTCTTGTTTCCTGAGTAAATGTATTTTATGCTAAAATGTGCTATGAATTATGCATTTTGCCTTATTTGAAAGATGTACATCAAATTCTCTCAAAATCATATCAGAATTGAGGCCCCCCAACTTTTTTTAGGTTTACTCGTGACTTTTAGAAGATAGAGGGCGCTCTTCATCTTGTCTCATTGACATGTCATTAAAAGTCAATGAGCAAAGTTTCTGTGAAACAATAAAGGTCCAAAGAAAATCTTCCTTTTTTCATCTCATAGCTCCAAACCTGGTAACACGATAAAACACAGTTTAGTGTTTTATGCAAGATTCGAACAAAAATTAAATGGAGGTTTGGGACCCATGTGAATTCTAAAATAGTCTGATACCATCCCATTCGACAGTTTATAAAACTGATTCGATGAAGAAGATAAAAAAATGACTTCCTCAGGAATAAGGTCCGTAGGGCTAGACTGTTTTTAGCTGCATACCTGGAGGACTATGAGCATGCACTGGGCGGCCGGCTGGTCCCCGTCCTTCAACGCCTGCTCCAGGATGTCGCCGACCCGGCGCAGGTGGATTACGTCCAGCGTGCGCTGCCGCATCAGCATCTGGCCCAGGGAGGACTGCAGGATGTCGCTGTGGATGCGGTGGCAGCAGTTGCTGCCCACGTGGTGCAGCAGCATCTTGACGATGCCGGGGATGGAGATCAGCGAGTCTGGGGGTGGGGGGAATGAGGAGAGACAAGGGATGTGGATGCTGAGCAGATTTCACGGGCCGTCTTTTATGAACATCAGATTTGGTGTTGAATCCCAAGATTCCTCCATCTTTAGCTATTCAAATTTCGAATCAAGATTCCAGCTCCAACTTCAGAGTTGTAAATTACATCCAAAATAACCAGACACAAAGCGTAAAAGCTTTGAAAAGGGTACATTAATTTTGGCATCTGATTCATTTAAACCCATTTTAACAGAGTCAAAGCTTTTCCAAACAACTGGCGCGGCTCAAGCAAACGGCCCTTACTTTGTGTACAATGCAACAGGCCCTCTCCCTATTGGTGCTTTCTGGTCTATCAAACACAATTCACCGTGTAGCATGGTTGATGGTACCCTCCTTAAGCGAGTCAAGTGTGTTTGCAATTTAACTCTGAAAGGTTTACCCTAGACTCACTAGTGTCGCATAGCACAAAAAGGTAACATTTGAAACATATTATTAAAAAGGCATACTACGTACACTTAAATGGTGCAAACCTGGAGTCAGTCACGGCATCACAGTGAACTATGGTCCACCGCAGTTTGGCTAAATTTAATCTAATCCCAGCCACTTGCAATATTCTCGTCAACGATTTGGAAACAAGCACTAGGGCACAGTTAGGGTTTCACATTGCTGTGTTTTATAACTCTGTCAAGAGGGGACCACAACAAAAATACTTGTGCAAAATGGTGTCAACTGCTTAACCCCTTCACGCCGGGAAGCGGCTATAGCTGGCGTAAAAATGGAGATCCTCAGCCCGCTTTCCAGCTATTATTCTCGGCCCATGCTCGAGCGAACACGGTGAAAGAAGGCAGATCCTGGCCCTTGTATATATGGTAATTGGTCTTTGTGCGTAGCCCAGAAATGAAAAGACCGAATTTACATCATAATCACCAGCTTCACAATAGTCCCCACTCTGAAAAGAGGCAATGGGAATGTGGAAGGGTGAGTAGAGCCGCATGCCACTGAACAATCAGCCTTTGAACCGTGTAATTCAAAGCATGCAGAGCACCCAGGGCCACAAACCGAGAATTTGCGGCTTGGCAGGTGGCCTTCGTGGCCAAGCGAGGCTGGAATTCTTGGAGTTGGTTTTCGGAAAGAAATTCCCGTCGTCAAGGGGTTACACAATGAGAAATGCAAGCATCCAAAAAATGAGTGACGGAAGCGCTTATCATTTGAGCTATCCTGCCTTCCACATGGCAGATTTCATAATGATCACACCACGGCTCACACTCAAACTTGCCCCGGTGTGTATGCCTCTAGGAACAGCGCCCTCTACTGAGTATGCACAAACCACAAACACTAGCAGAGATTACGACCGTTTGGATTTCAATTCCCTCTGCCTCACCTTCCGGGACAGGTTCCAGGGCAGGTCCCATGCCCATCTGCTGTTCCACGTGGTGGGGCGCTCTCAGGCCTGGGTTATGCCACTGGTCTACCCAGTCGCTGGAACACGTCCAGATGACATTGTTGGTTGCATCGTAGCACACACCTACAGGAGGTGGACGATGAGAACGCAGCACAGTTTAAAAAAACACAACTGGCTAAGTCGCTGACTTGTCTTTTAGGCACCCTCAAGCAGCAAGGCTTCGGTTCCAACCTGGGTTGGATGGCAGTAATCATTCCTCAAACCGTCCATGAGTATAGGCCAGCCGTAACAGGCATTTATCAGTTGATCTCTAAACTACAAGTTTTAGCCTGGCTGGGACAGACCTGAAATGGTCCACATGTGGAATTTTGTTAGTATCTGTCCAGTGCTGTGTTATGCATTGCTGTAATGAAACTTCTTAATGTGCTGAACGGGAGAGCACTGAATAAAGGATGGGCTGAATTCTCTGGCGGTGATCACCCAGTTATATTGCAATTCAAATTTCACCCCACAAACCTAGCATTCAGGACAGTTTGGTCAGAGCTACATGCATTACGATTACAAAGACACACTAATGCGTACATGCAACAGTACATGATTGGTAACCCCTTGGATATTTCTTTTGTTAATCTTTACTATAAGCAGGCCAACTTCAGAACCGCTGTAGGAAAGTTAAGTTCTTTGTCTTAACCAAGACTGGCTTATTATTTGACTGGCTTGTCAAGACACTGTTGTTGCGATCTATTGGCAAGTGTTTTTTTATGCTTGATTCTCTGTAATCTGGAACTGTTTTGTCAACTTAAATACAATAACGCAAGCAAGCTGCATATAGCCGCAAGGGGCATTTTTCTAGGAGTTGCTGGATAGCTGCATCTGTAGATAACAGTCCACTGAATAGAGTACCGAAGTGTGACGTCACTGTGAACCAGAAAGTGCACTGCAAACGAATGGAGTACGCGCGCGTGTTGGTTCAAGCACTAATGCCTTTCACACACTAATTGCGCATGTGACGTATTCACTTCGGTACTTGATATGAGATTGGACGCCGTGACATCAAAACGATGAAAAAAAGGAGATCCCTGGGCAATGTATGACATCAGTGCAAATAATCAAAATGTATCCATTCCAAGAAATTCTCTCGTAACTTGCCAAAAAACAGAGTTTCCCATTTTCCACACTCTATAATGGCAAGATTTCAACTGGCATTATTCAATTTCCTTCCAACTTCCGTGTCACTACATTTTTCCAAAAATCCCAAAGCAAAGCAGCATCATGAGGCCAAAATGTAAGCCAATCGCTGAAGTGATTTACCGAGTCCAACGATGGGCGATCCCCTGGCCACAGAGCAGGTGGGCGCATCCACAAAGTCCACACGCGTGTTGAAGCTGCCATCTTTGGCACTGAAGCACAAGTTACTACCTAGGGCTGTCGGAAACAGCAGAGAAAAAAATGTGTCATTATAAAAACTTCAAGATCCCCATGATAATTCCAAGCACACTTGGACAAGGCGGGGATGCAATGACGGAACAATCTGTGCTTCCAGCCTAGAAATAACCTGATTTGATTTAAATATCCATTCAAGGAAACCTTTTCTTAAATGATAATTCAGCAAGAACAAAACAGTTCACAGCCATCAGAACATGAACCACTCATGGTTAAATTAAGAACTTTATATAACAGTTTACAAAATATTACAAAGAATAAAGATTTTCCCTCAAACCCGACTTGAAACAAACAACAGCCATTAATTTATAGTCTGTTTATTTAAATTCAATGATGAGAGTTCAAAGATCAGTATCGTTTTGTGTTAACCAAAATGAACCACAACGTCTAGTGTAAAGTATTGGATTGGTTTGTCAAAATGCCAAAGGTTATATCTTTCCCTAGGAAGCCAGGAATTTTTACATTTTCTTGATTTATTAAGAACCTACATAGGGCTGAATTATACTGGTTTCCCCAAGCCAAGACTGATATATTCTGGCTAATGTCTGCAGTATCTCTTCAGAGTTTTCCAACATGGCGTTACCATCAACACAGCGTGAATGACTGACTCACAATTAAGAATTGAAATTCTTGATGTTAAGTCTGACAGGTTAGTTTAAATACAAGATGGTGTCTAAATTAACTGGCTACAACTGGGAGTAACATGCATGTCTACGGGGATGAGCCACAGTCACTGGCTTCATAGGGGCATGTGTTACTTCTAGCCACAGCCCTGATATTTGGACAGAGCAAAGGGCTGAACCAAAGCCCAGAGCAATGTCGTGGTTAATGAGCCGGGTTAGTATCGAGGTCCCCTTGGAAACATGACCCTTCCACCAGTCTCACTTCGTGCCGCAGACAGACCTGAGCCTGCGTTGAAGATGGAGCGTGAGGAGGAGTTGCTGTTGCTGCCGGGGGGCGCTGTCAGCATGACCACGCTGTTGCCGCAGGTGAAGATGGGGGTCTTGCGCAGCAGCTTCAGGGTCAGGCCACAGCTTGTGGTGGCTGGAAAAATCAGATGAGACCCAGGGAAGAAACGGGGACTTATTATGCCTGGAAACTTTCAGGAATATGCCTATCAACTCAATAGCCTTGACCGATATGCGGCAGTGTTGCATTCGACTAAATCACAAGTCCCTGTAAGTCCATCACAAGTCATTCGGTCTTAAGCCAATTCACAAGCTGTGACAGAAGCATTCCTTTGTCATTGCTCACCCTGTTACTTACAACTGGCCTTGTGAAGGGCTTTGTGACTGGACTTGTCAAGGACTCGAATACAACACTGCTATGCAGCATTGTCACTCTCCAAGATGTGACACTGGCCTATTAAGATGTACACAGTAGATTGCCAGCACAAAATGACCCAGGGTCTTTTGTGCAGTCCTCTTCACTGCATTTGGTTTACTGCACAGTTATGCACATGAAACAGTGAAGCACAGTTGTTGGGCAGCACAAAAGTGCAATCTGATATTCCTGTGAGGGACTGTTGGTGCAGTGCACAACACGACACAGCTGTGCTTCTTTGAGGTGTTCACCAAATGACCCAAAGAGTGACTTCAGCAAAGGAGGGTTAAGCGTAGCATTTCACTTCACAATTATGCGCCACTACAGCTAGTCAGACGTACTTGAGTTTGCTCACGGCCAGTTATTGACAACTTTGAAGAAAATTTTTCTAATGACATGTACGATTTCTTCCACTTTTCTCAAAGTGGTGTAAAGTTGCATCTCTAATACTGGGAATCCTAGGTCAGTTCATCTCAATCTTAGCTCTGCGTAACATGATTGGAATCTGACGGTACACTCTCTCAAGGCAGGGTGTGTCTCAGTCCGCTGGCAAAAACCCAAATCTTGGCTCATGTCAGACATTCAAGCACATCGTTTGAGTCTAAAGATGAACAATAAGAGTTTCGAGTTTAACACCACTCCAAATCTCAGCTGAGTTACATAAAGCACAACACGGAGCACAATGTACTCGTTTATTCCATTTGCAAAATTGCCCTTTACTGCATACACTCATGAGTTAACATTACTACGACAAGTTGTCCTTCTAAAGGGAGGGGGACTCACAAGTGTCTTCTTTGGTGGCCGTGCTGCTAGTTGACTGGCCTGTCAGCATGGCTAGCGTGGCGGCCGTGCTGTAGCGATAGGTACGTAGTCGGGCCAGCAACGGGTCGCTGCTAACCTTCAGAGACTCATCCTTGCGAGACAAGACGATACGTGCGCTGAGCGGCTGGGCACGGAGGGTGCTGTCCTTCTCCTAAGAGATGTAAAGATTAACACTCTGAACATCCCTGTAAAAAACCTTTCTGGGGGTCTCAAAAATTAACAACTGGGCAAAAAGCTTCCAATTGGATTATTTTTTTTAATTTAAACTTTTGAGGGACAGCACATCCTGTGTAAAAAAGGGGGGAGCTGGGTTCTACCTTCCTTAAAAAGCCACTAAAAGCTTCAACAACTTTGGATGGATGCTGCAAGATCAAGGAGACATTTGAGTTAATCAGCATTTTATGGTTGGTCTCTGGGCGTCTACATTCAGATTATTAGCGAAGATGCGGAAGTGATTCCTGATGGACATTTCTGGATTATTGCATTGAACTGCCCAAAAAAAGCAACGGTTGAACATTCCCAGTAGAAATGGCAAGACAAGGGCATTGTCAGTCGCTCACCTCAAGACAGAGTATGTCCATGCAGACGGGCTGGCCTTTGCCGCTCTTATCGGCACCCAATGGGCACCACAGCCAGTAGAAGTAAGTCCCATCTGACTGCAGGGTTATGGTCACTCTGTTGCCGGCTATCTGTAAGCTCCCCGGCACCTCCACCTCGGCTTTTGTCTGGGAAAGATTCAAAACCACTTGAGTTACTTTTGGAAACAGACTTTGAAGGTTAAATTTCTTGTACTTGATCTTATTGGAAGAACAAAATTAGTATTATACAAGTTTTTTTGCTTGCAGGCCTGAAGAATTGGCAACAAGGAGTTAATTAAAAAAAGTGAAATTCAAAGAACTGGTTTTTTTTTAAATTGTCAAACTAATCTCTTACTATTAGCAAGCTCAGTTATTTAGCAGCATGGTTAAAGTGGCTAATGCTGATTACACACATGCTTGTCAACAATGCTTGGTCTGGCCTAGTTAAAC
This sequence comes from Acanthaster planci, assembly GCF_054643075.1. Classification (NCBI taxonomy): domain Eukaryota; kingdom Metazoa; phylum Echinodermata; class Asteroidea; order Valvatida; family Acanthasteridae; genus Acanthaster; species Acanthaster planci. The sequence goes on from NC_141785.1 coordinate 3,133,347, forward strand.
TATTAGGGACTGGCCTACCAAGATTGGTAACAGTGCTGGTTATCTCTAGCACTGCACAATGTATAACAGGAATCCTACCCTGACTATACCATTGTAGCACTTGATCACAGCTCCACTAGGAACATTCCTACTTGGCATATAGGCACAAGGTGAGTCTTAACCCTAACCTTCCCCAACCACACAGAATTAAACAGTAGCAAAGTGTTTAATTCTGTGGGGATAGGTCTGGTAGGCCCATATCAGCTGGCTTTTGCATTGGGTTTGGCATACATCAGAAAAACAAAGTCCAACAGCCTCTGTGCACAAAGTCCCATATGGGTGTTTAACTTTGTGCGAATGGGGAAGGTTAGGGCCAGCAACCCTCGGGGGTTAGGGTTAAACTGACTTGTAGTCAACCAGATAGTCCTTGGTTGAACGTACAGGTACTCTTAAAAGGATCCAGGAATTTAATTTTTCTTAGAATCACTTTTTGTGTATCTCTGTACCCTTCTTCCATGTATAAAGACTGTTTGACATCTTTTTTGAGTTACGTGAACTGCATGGTGCACTTTTTCAAACATTAGAAATTGGCCAAGCATTCCTGGACAAGTGAGGGCGCTTTTGCTTTGATGTAAATCCAGGAAGATATGGTTCAGGTTGTACGTTTTCATGTTCAAATTGTGAACCCCAAATTTGCTATCTGGGAACATTTCTGTGAAAAGGACTTCTGCTGGATTATTGCCATATACTAACACAGCAATAAATTGCCAAAGAAAATGAAATTTGCCATAGCAGTGGTTAAAAAATCTACAAATTTCTGCACCCAAATTAGTGCAACATTGAGATTCAGTGCCATGGATGACATCATAGTTCTGCTCATGAATACACAAATATGCATGAGCATAAAAACCAAAAAGCCTCGAAATATGGGTTAAAATTGCAAACCCAAAATTTAAAATAAGGTTAATTGAAGCCCAAAGATGCAATTTCAAGGGTTTTTAGTAAAATTTATAAAAATATTTCTATTTTCTGGTTCCTTTAATCTTTAAAACAACACTTATTTTGTATTTTTTCTAGTACAGCGAGTAGGTCAGATATGTTGGTGCGCAAAAATATGAATATTTCGATGTAATAAACAAAACGTTCATGTGATACATCCAGAACATTACATGATAATGCGCCGATTGAACCTTTGGCTCAAAGGTAGAGGCTAGACACAAATGACATCCTCTTCACTGACCTTGAGGGTCTGCGGGTCAAGGACTGTACACAGCTGCTCTGGGTGACCGTCAGACTCCAGGGTTCTGTGAACCAGCTGGCATCCCCCGTAGGCCACCCATCCCTGGCCAAGATCCTGGCGTTTGGCGTAGATAAAGCCTCTGTGATAAACGACAAGGGAACGATTACAATCTAGACAACTTTACGGAAGAGTACAAGGAGCTATGTTGATCTCCGTTCCGGTGTAAAAGACTCGAGTCCTGCCATGGGATCCGTGATACCTACATGTATGCCCTTGGGCAAGGCACTTTACCATGCTTGCTCGTACCACTTAGGAGTGCTAATGCTGTGTTTTTCCCTACCTCAAGGTGCCGGCCAATCCAGATCCAAATTTGGCCAGCCCTTTGCCATGGGAACTGGTGGTGTAGAGAAATCTGCCGTCACTTGTCAGGCTTCTCCCAATGTCTGTGGTGTCTGCGGGTCAAACATAGTTTTGCAGAAGAAATATCCTTTTACAAATTAAAATTCATCACATACCTGACACAAATTTGGTAGAAAGAATATTTATTTGGGAAACGGGAAGTTACGCCACTGGTACTACAGCACTGACAGAAGACAAATTCTGAATTCTGATTGAGTGCTAAGAATGAAGTCAATCCAAACAAATTACGTGCATTACTTTTAAAGGTGGCTTACCAATATTTGCATAAAATCTTAGCAACATACGTAGAACAAATTTGAAAATTAACACAAAAAATCTCTAGATACTGCTTTGAAGGACCTTTCAGAAATGTTGATAAAACCTGAAGAACCATGTACACGTACTTCATTTCAATGCAATTCTGTAGTCGCCAAAGGTAAATTAAACAAATTATGACAAGCAAAGAATTTCAACATTAGGCTCTGATCTCTGATTCCACAGTGTCTTTCAGGACAGTCTCACCTTTCTCCTTGTCTTTCTCCTCTCCGTCCTTAGTACCTTCACTCAGCATGTCCTCAAACCCCCAGCACACCATGTGCTTGCTGCCCAGCAGGGAGGATGTACAGCCAGGTCCACCCTCCAGCCTCAGCAGCTTGTGCAGGATATCGGCGACTGGTAAGGAGGCTAGGCCGCCCTGCAGGCCCTGCAGGAGGTGGACGGTGTGTATGATGGTGGATGTGGACCCCCTGTGCAGTCGACACCAAAACAAAAGGCCAAAGGCTTGCATCATTTCAACTCTGGAGCCACCCGTCCATCAACCCTATCCGCAGGTCATGACACAGCACTGAGAAACTAGTGACAAGTACTACTTTGAGCAAGAACTAGCCTCTTTCAAGCGACATGTTGATTATCGCATTTTCCTGACAAGAAGTCCGAGAATCTACTACAGCAAAAGTTAAAGCAGACAGCACTTGCTTATGTCGAAACAGCTCCTACATCAATTCTACATGGTTTTTAGAAATTGAGAGATATCTCATGATACTTAAAACCACAGCAAAAAGTACCTGTGTTCAATTCAAATTAATTGTGAAATCACTTGTGCGCTGCTATACACCCCCAAAGTGATGACAACGTTTCAAAGCACTTCTGTTGTGTACATGTACATGTATACTTAACCTTAACTGCCCAAAACGTGCCATACTCAAACAGCAGGTTTTGTGAGGTTTTGGCAGGTTTGGTGCCGTGTCTGTGGAACTTTTTGTTGAATTTTGTGAGACTTGGGATGAAAGGCCCAAGGAGATGGTGTTGGATTCTGTGTGAGTTGGGACACACACGGGCCACTATGTGCAGTGTCTGGCTTGCTGTACCAATTGTTGGACTATGCTTGATTTTGTCAGGTTTGGTACTGTTCAGTGCAAGCCATCCTTTTCTGCATAGACCATACCATATCACTCAAACTCCAACGGGCTCATTCTGTTGGAGTTTATCAGGTTTGGTACGGTGACCTGCATGTACAGGTACATAGACAAGTACATGAACCTGTTGGATTTTGTGAGGTTCAGTATGCTTTCTAGTGCAGGAGCCAAGGGGGTTACGGTTAAATATGGATAAAGCATGACCATGCATCCTTACAGATGCTGCAGAGGTATAATGCCGACTAATGTTTGTAATAGTCTTTGGACAATTAGATGCAACTGGGGCAGTAAAGTGCATTACTGTGCCCGTTTACATTTCAGTTTTGTCTTTTTTTGCAAGAGAACTCCATGATGTGAATTCTTGCCAACCCTCCTCTGTACAGACATGCAGAAGCACACTGGTACATTATGATTTTCGTACTTTCAAGACGCAGTACGTCCCATGTACATGTACCATCTGCTGACAGTGTATGGAGATGATCGAGAGTGACTGTGCTGATACATTTTTTGTTTCAAATGATTGTGCCAAACAAATTTTAATCTCCTGTGAGCCAACCACTCCATAGCTGCAATGCCATTGACAGAATATTCCATGCGTACTCTTTTTTATTGTTGGCAATCCTTACTTTAACCCTAACCCCCTAGGCTCTTGCACTAGAAAGCATACTGAACCTCACAAAATCCAACAGGTTCATGTACTTGTCTATGTACTTGTACATGCAGGTCACTGTACCAAACCTGATAAAATCCAACAGAATGAGCCCGTTGGAGTTTGAGTGATATGGTATGGATGGGTCTATGCAGTATAGGATGACTTGCATTGAATAGTACCAAACCTGACAAAATCAAGCATAGTCCAACGATTGGTACAGCAAGTCAGACACTGCACACAATGAACCCTGTGTGTCCCAACTCACACAGAATCCAACACCATCTCCTTGGGCCTTTCATCCCAAGTCTCACAAAATTCAACAGCAGGTTCCTACGGTACGGTACCAAACCTGCCAAAACCTGCCAAAACCTGCTGTTGGAGTATGGCAGGTTTTGGGCAGTTAGGGTTAACCCTCCTTTAGTTTTACAGCACAAATATGCACAAGTGCCCAAGGTCACTCTCTTGCATGTTGGTGCAGTGCATAACACGACACAGCTGTGCTTCTTTGAGGTGTTTACCAAGTGACCCAAAGAGTGACTTCAGCATAGGAGGGTTAGGGACCCTATTATAAAGCATGTGTATTTAACTGCTTAATGGAAATTTCACATATTCTCCCAAAAATGACGTATCAATCCTTCAAGCGAGCGTAAAGATGACTACACCAAGGCTGCATAGTTTTAAGACTAACACACACCTTCTAAAATGTTTTTTAAAAGGGAAAAGAAAAAAGTATAGGAGTCCAAAAAGTAATGATCTGTGAGTTGTTTGGACTTATAATTTGTTCATTCAGTGCACAGTATTTGTACTGCTTGAATCTCTTTTCATTGTTTCTCAATGTAGACTGTAGACTCAGAAATTTAGCCAGTTAATTAGGGAGGGGAGTACTTCTAAGTTTTAGGATATTCTCCAACCTTCTTTCCCAGTGTACCAAGTCCTTCCTAACCCAAACAGCTCACAGAGGACTGCCAGCAACATTTTCTCACCTGGCACAGCATAGTGCAACCAACGCCGAGGCAAGGTCCTCCTGCTGTGATCTCAGTTCATCCTTCAGGACTTCATCTTTGTCTGATTCCTGGAGCAGCTTGCTCCCCTCTACAAGCCAAGAGCACAGCAGACCCTCCAACCCTTGCAGGCAATCCCCAGGTTCTTTGGTCAGACTCAGCGGTGGGCAGTCCCGCAGGCAATTCAACAGCAACTTGGCTGTTTCCCCGCAAAGTTCTGGGTCCTGCTTCTTCTGGGATTTCAGCAAGGGGAAGACCAGTAGGAGCCCGACGCGACTGGAGAAGGAGACCTGCTCTGGCTGCTGCCACAAGCCTTGCTTTTTCAGCAAGGAGATAGATTCCTCATGACTGGATGCTTCCTTCTCAATCTGCTCGATGTTGCTGTTTATTTGCCGGTGGGCGTTCCATAAACCTTTCAAGGCGTTCAACCGGTATTCCATGAGTCTCGAATAGGCATAGGCATTATTGTTCGTCCCGCACACGGACAGAAGTCGCTCCGTGAGCTCTGCGGGGTTCTTGGTATCGAAGGAAACCACCTCATTCTCCCGGTCAGCCTCGCTAGAGGTTGTCACGTCACGCGGTAGTTGGACCAGATCGGTGACACGAATCAAACCGTCATGTAAAAACAACGACTCTTCGTTTACGCACATCCATTGTGTTGAGTCGGTTGTTCCCGAAGCCATAATGGCAATATGTTCAAAATCCAAATGGCCACTTTGTCGAGAAGTTCTCGAATCTCAAAGACTATGTGATTTATGTGACGCAACTTTCCTCAGTTTGTTGCAATAGCCAGGATAGCCACCGACGGCGCACAGACGAAGAAAACAACTCCATGGTCGCTGCCATCTTGGAATGATATTTGAAAACGAGGCTCTTGAGATATTACGACACAAAAAATTCGTTAGCTCGCACTGAACTAGGCATATCTGCGACAAAACCATTCTTGGTCAATTTACCGGTACAACTACATATCCGTTCAAATGTTGGTATCTAAAAGTAATTAATTTAATCTTTGGAATCTTCCAGAACGAGATACATTTCGGACTTATTATTATTATTATTATTATTATTATTATATTGTTTAGATGCGCTCTTCATATCGAGCAATCCCATATGGTCTAGTGGTTAGGATCCGGCGCTCTCACCGCCGTGGCCCGGGTTCGATTCCCGGTGTGGGAACTTAATTATTTTTCTCTTTTCACTGGTTGAAAAAGACGATTTTGAGACAAGTGACCTTGGAACATAATACAGTATGAATTGGATTTTCCTTTCTTTTCTCATCTTTTTTCACAGTCGGAAATATAACAAATTCTTATTCTCATGCAAAGTTCAAAAAGAAAGGGGTTATGTCACGGCAAAAGCGAAACACACAGGCTTAGTTCCAGTGGGAATGGATGTCGATCGTGGCCTCCATGCTCGGACACACAAAACAGGTAAAAATACTTTAGTATCAAGGATGGTATCCTACAAATACATGATAATATAACCCTCATCTTTAACTGACATTTAAAAAAAATATGATGGGCGTAGTAGCGCCCCCAGGACCTAAAAGGCTGATTTGCGGTGTAGATACGGACTACTACTATGTGGACGCCTTGTGGTGAAAACAGTACCTTGCGTGTCACAATATCATAATGTGAATTAGAGTGGAAAAGCCTGAATCATGCAGTAAATCATTATAAACAAAACCCACAAATATACACAAACGAGCCCGGAGTTTTAAAACTACCGCTCTCTGGGAAACACTTGCCTTAATGGGCCCGTGGGCGATGAGTTGACAAGTGTTACCCACCCACTATTGTAGCCTTGCATGAGACCAGTATTGACTTCCCAGTAACAGTACAGTATTTTCTTTCAAGGCTGGTCGCAAAAACCTATAAAAACTGCTTAAAATACATCAGCGAACAGACCCCTCGTCCATGAAGCTGTACAAACTATACAGTAAGAACAGAGTGGGGAGTGGCCTTGTTGATGCTGATGACAAATCTCACCCCTCCCTTCTATAAATTTCGAATGCACGGCAGCAATCTGCTTGGAATGATGAAAATCCCCTGTTTAGCAAAAGGATAATATCGTCCGATTATTCCTTGAACTTTATTTGCGTAGACCCTTTTCCCTTGCTATTTTCCTAGCCATAGAAACACTTCTTTTAAGAAAACAGTTCTGAAGAAAAAAATGAAATTCATGGTGGTGGCCTAACTCCCCTCCACCGAACTTAACACTTAGAGGTGACATGTATGATTACGTCCCTTCCCTTTACATGCCTTGCCTTTGTCGTGGCGCTTTTGCTTTTGCCGTGACCGTCCACCGTAATTATGAGATGTAGGCTTGCGGTATGATGGAATCAATCTCTTATGGAAGAGATGTGGTTCTTAGAAGAACCTATGAGTGTTGACTCAGTTTAGCGCATTTTGAACATAGCATACATGTAGTTTTATTGGTCATGAAATAAGAAAGCAGTCATATTCACATGAACCGAATAAGTCCAATTCATCAACTAACTACAGTCATGCAGCTAAATGACGAGCCCAACCCACGTTCCAGATTATTTTCTTGGAGCAATAAAATGATTATGGTTTACCTTAGGGGTATCTTGCTTTAATGGACGAGCATTTGGGGATATTCCAGTGATGGAATCATTTCTAATTATCGGATCCCACCAAACGAAGCGTTTGGATTCCATCACTTACAAACTCTACACCCCAGAGATGTTAATGCTTTTATTGAAACGAGCTTTTAGGTCAAACATGTAACAGTATACAAACATTTCATTTCATTTTAAAATGTCTTTAAAGCACTGTAAAGCTATTCTAGAAATTAAAATCTTTTCAACATTATGTATAAATATTAGACAATTGTTCACAACGTAGACATATAAAATGTACTCAGTACAAAAGGAACAAGTATGAGAAATATTCTTTGAACCTCTGGAAAATCGGTAATGGGATGTTATGTATCCCCAAATAGCCCCAAGTGTTCTCGATTCCTGTATTGAAAGCCAGTTTTCCACAAGTGTTAATTGGCCCTTGACATCTGAAACAGGCACAAAAGCAACGACAAAAGTCTGTTATATATCAATGAATTTATTATTTGTTCTTTGAAAATTCTAAAATAAATTATAATCCCATTCTTCTTAGCACTAAAGGACAAATTTTTGCCACGACATAATTTTTAAAACCTAATGGCTGTTTTGTTTTTGTTTTTGTTATTTTACCATTTTCACCCATTCACCCCCAACAATTCAACCACCCGAGCACACAAGTGTGTATTTGCCTACAACTGGGGACCCCTATTGTTCCTCTTTTGTTTGTACTTTAACTTTTTTAGAAGACCACCCATATGTTTTGTACACAGTTGTCAATCGGGGACCCTCTGTCAATCGGGGACCTTATTATCCTCTATTGTTCAGGATCCCCAATTGAATGCAGAAACAAACTCAAGTGCACCCATTTTATGCCAAGTATCTCCGTTTCTTTATTGGCTTTCTTTTACTTCCCGTCTTTGGAACTTATAACCGTCTAACTCTTTCCAGTTTGAATCGATTTTAAGGACAGGTTTTCCGAGTTTCCAGAATTCCCAGGTTCCGCTGTGGGACAATTACACAAGGGTACTTTGGCAAACACTGTGTCACCTCAGAACCACGGAATGCGTAAAGATATTAAAATGAATTTATTGAAGTTTTCTCGGAATTATTTTAATGGTTCATTGTTTGGCTAGTAAATTTATTCCCTGTCAGCATTTATTCATCAAATAAAATAGCATGCAAAGTAGACTGTTGCTGAGTACCGGAGCGACATAAAGGAATATTTTGCCAATGATGAATACTATTTCCTTCAAAACAATACAAGTATCATTGTGTAGCTGCCGAGAAAAGAAGTGAAACAGACGTCTGTACAGGGCACACTTTCATAAGTTTAATAAAGGGGGCGGATCCGGGTTTTGAGTCCTGTTAACTGGAAAGTACGAGGAGATAAGGCCCCGCGACCCCTTCACTACAACCTTCGGAAATTCCCGTCCTGTGTCGTTTTTTATGTTGCATGATAGTGTCTACAGAAAATTAATACGTCATTAGGACCTGTGTGCAGAGGTCAGAACTGCAGGTAGGCCTACTGGGGAGCCTTCTGTTTGCAAAGCAGCTTTAAGTTCTGGTTGAGTAAAAAGACACACTGAGTTCAGCGAAGCGAGACGGGAGGATCTGATTCAATGGGCAGTCGGCGCTGGACAGTCCATCTTTTTCTACCTCCATGATCGCATGCACACCCTCCGTGAACAAGTTTTGCGATCTGATTGAAAACCTCAATTTTTTCCTGGACAGCGTTACGAACTTCAAGTTTCTCGAAAATTGGCGATCACTCCCTGGAAAGATGTGGGGAACAAATCTTTGAGTTGTCCTCCAATTCGTCTGCTTTGCGATGAAGGGAATTTAGTGGAGTCGACTCGAGACTGACAGTGAGAAATGCATTTCACGCAGCGAGGAAAGTACAGTGCCCGCACAGCAGCGCTTCTTCACGGTTTGCTGACCTTGGTCAGTGGCGGTTTCGTCATTTGCTGGGCGCAACCCGATCCTGAACCACTTCCCATGGAGTTACGAAGCACCCAAGCTGTGGAGAAATTGAAAGAAGTATTCTGCATGAGGTATACCAGTTCAGTGTGCTTCCCTTTTTCTTAGCATGCAAAATCGTGTATACCAACGTAGCAGATTCGTGTGTCATCATTCATAATACAACATCAGATCATTTCCTCCTCACAGAAGTCAGTCAGGATTTGTCGGGGGGGGGGCTTAGAATTAGAAAAGACTTTACCCCCCCCAAAAAAAAGAAAGAAACCAGGGGCGGGTCCAGGGGGCGTGAGGGCGCACACCCCCTTCTCCTTTTTGCACCGGAAAAAAAAAACGAATACATGTTAATACGAAAAGAAGAAGAAGAGGGAGGGAGGGAGAAGAAAAAAACGAGAGGCCGTCCTGCCTGTAATTGCACCTCTAAGCGCCTAGAATCCGATGCAATCCGACAATCCCTTGAGCGGGACCCGGACCCCATGCTTTAAGTGCTTAAAGCTACGCATTCGGCGGTATTTTACCATCGCTGCCCCCTTTTCGGAAATCCTAGATCTGCCCCTACAACTAGATCACGATGTTCAAGCCCACCAGTTATTCCTACATGGGACTGGTATGTGAGGCTATATCAGAGCTTGTAGTTTAAGGGTCGGGGTATATTGTATCTTTTTTTCTCATACATTCAAAAAAAGAAACCCTCTGGCGGGGTCAACCCCTCAACCCCCTCCTTTGGTACGCCATTGTCTCAAAGAATAAAATCCTGGAACCCGTGATGAGTTACAATGTTCCTTCATGGATAGAGTTCCATAAACGCACATACCTTCAATGATAAACCATTAAAGCGATAACCTAAAAAACACGAAGCACTTTTCAGACCGGTTTCACAGGGTTTGTGCACGGGCCGTCGAGTGATGTCCTTGACCCTAGATTACGAACCATTGCGTCTGGTCACGATGTTGCAGCATTATGGCCTTTTACCCCTTCTCCAGTGCTATGAAATACAAAGTGGTAGCTCAGAAGTCCAAAATATTCCTCAGAATCCGCCTTCATTCTCTTCTCACCTCTAAAAAGTGGAGGGATGATGCAATAACCCATCCTCCCAAAAAATAGCGGGGACATAAAAATCCCCCTTATCCCCGGGATTGACGGCCTTGAAATCGCAATTCAGGTTTTTGCGCTTGTAATAAAGTTTTGTGATGAGTTTGTAATAAAGAACTGGGCATGTGTATTGATGGAAACTGGAAATTCAGTGTACAAAATGCGTAACTTAATACCAAGGGCGAATCCAAGGGGTCGAGATCAAGGAGCCATCAACAGTTTAGAAAGATGAGAGAGAGGCGATTTGCTTTGATGCAGGTGTATCTGATATCTTTTCGTCACTAAAACGTGTAAAAAAAGGCCAAAGCCTAAATAAAAACTTAGCCAATACCCACAATTCGTGTTTTAAGAGGGCCCCATCGTCACGTGTTATGACGTTTCATTTTCGATTTTTCAATAGCCGGTTATTTCCTCCCCCCTCCAAAAAAAAAAAGGTTTCGTTGAATTTTTTTTCGACACTGTTGCATTTTTTTGTTGAGTTTTTCCATTTCCTCCTCCCGTGATTATAGATGCGAAGGGGTAGATCAGCCGCCGCCAACCCTCGCCCGTCCGGTCTTGCCACTTTGCGAGCAACTCTGTCGCACCGATGACGTGAGCCATAATCATCAGTGCTGGGATTTAGGAACACAAGGTTTCGTATTTCCTTGTCTTTTCAATCACTTGTACCCATGCAGTAATCCATTACTTCAATGACTCAGCGATATAGCTCTCAATAGAGCCTGAAAGTTGACCCCTAATGACGCGCTTCCGGAACCCTTGGATTGGAAAAATAACGTGCCAAAATTTAGAAGTTGTAATATTTTTTCGCTCAGTTACTTCATAAAAACTCTATTCGTAACCGGCCTTTTATAAAATATTTGCCAGCATATAAATTTATGGAAACTGAAAAATTACCTGACCTCAAAGAGGTCACTTCCGAAAATTTGAAATACACAAAAAACAGTGTAATTTCGTGGTCTCCTTCGCAGATGATCAGTTACGGAATTATACTTCATGGAATTCTTTCTGTAAAAGCCGAAATAAAAACAGACCAAAATATCTTAACAATATTATTATTTAATAGGAAATAAACTTAAAGCAATAACCTGCTTTAACAAAAGATTCTACTGTATAATATAACCTTGACTGACAAGAACTGTACCAGGTCAACTCGACTGAATCTAGAGTCCATCGACTGCAGGTAGGTAAATCTTTGCGGGGTTATACAATCTCGTTTCCACGTTAGCACGGGGAATGAAGACAAACGTGCATGAACAAGGGGACCTAGGAACGATACTGCCGGAAGTGAAAGGTCGTTAATGAAATTCGTTTTTTATCCATCTCTAGGTGACTTTTCCTTAATATTACTAGACAAGGACAAAGGCAAAATTCCGACAGGAGTGTTTCTTGGGGTGGTTTCAGTTAGGAATCATTGTCGAACGTGATAGGACGGCCCAACGTAAAATCCCCATAGACGAACCGCGCAAGGGTTCCGGAAGCTCAGTGAGTGACCTTTTACTTGCAGGCTCTACGCCCGACCCTGTGGTCGTGATTTGCCTTGGACTGGTTCCTGTCCCAAAATCTATTGACTTTTCAGCTACTTGATTATTTGCTCTTACTGTAAATGTCATGAAGGCATACCCGTTTGTAATGTACTTCAACATGCACTCCAAGAGAGGTCTGCGTGCTGATGACGTCACATTCATGGTCATGGTCCACTAAGCACGATAGGAACACTAAGGCTGCATCCGAATCTCTTGTCTAGAGCTAGGTCTAGGTCTTCACTCCATTAGAAATGCATGGAGGCGCGTAGACAGTAGACCCAGCCGTACTCTTGTTTAAGCAAAACACGACGTCAGCAGTTATGGGGTACTCATTCTGATATACATATTTTAAAAAACATATCATAGTAAAATTACTACGTTATAAGAGATTATCCGATAAGTGTGAAAGGGCTCATTTGGACAAATGTTTGCAAATATAAAAACAATAAGCGCAAATGTCTGGCGTGTTGACTTTTTCTACATTGCTCCCAAATTGGTAGATATTGTAGATGTTTTCTCTTTCTCAGACCTAAGACACATTTGGTCATGGTGAATTATGCTTTGAAATAGCCTGCTTTGCATAATGCATGCTTCCTGTATATCAGCTTATTGACAAAACCAAATCTATTGCCGTAGTTTTATTCCTCCAAGCGTCTATATTTTGAGGTAATCCCCTGATATTTTAAGCAAAAAAATAAGATTTGAGAAGGTTTTGAGATCGTGATCCTATGCCATAAAGGAGAAAGACCATTTACCAACCCACCCCGAGAATATGAAGCCCCTTTGTTTCCTCTTCCCCCGCATGCAGGTAACGTGAACTGCGAGGAAGAGAATCAGTTCTCAGTCTGTGCGTACCAAGACGCCAATGTGTGTCAGTACGAGGACATGAGAGGGTCCTGCGTGTACCACAGGGACAGGGCATTCTGCATATGCAAAGATGAGGCCGGGTATTGGTTAGAGTCTCCTATGGACAGGTACCAATTCGTTAATTCGTGTCCATTACACGGACCCCCCCCCCAATCTAGACCCATAATCCCCAAGTCGGCAAAAGTGGTAATTGAAGCCATCAGCCGCACAGTATTTGCGTCCACAAATAAGTAAAATGATACATCTATAAGAAAGATTAGGAGTACAATTTCGCTTCACTTTGCAAACGATCTGTATGGATATTATATTGTAGTTTGAAAGATCTAAATTTGAAACACTGGGTTTTGTCCTTCACCGACGTCATGTCATTATTGTATTCTCATCAGTTTTCTATACCTTACGAGTAAAACCCTTCCAAGCTTCATTGAGAGATATAAGAACCCATTCCCTCCTAAATTGGTGAGCGTATTTACAATATACATGGTACACGTAAATCAAGGTCCCAACCCACCATACAGACTCCGAAACCCCGTCTGTTTTTTATCCCAAAGCTGTGTCGTTGAACCCGATGAGTCCGGTGGGCAAGACCGTCCAGTGAACCCCGAGCTACCTCCGCCGCCAACAACCCAGTCTGCGATGTGTCCCTTCGGGGCCGATCCCCAGAACGACCGGCTGTGCCTTCCTCCACCGCTGCCGACCGGGCCTGCATCCTCAGCTACCACGCCTCGTGGCGGCGGCGCAGATGCCAGAACAGCAATTAACCTGCCGGCACTAGCCCTGGGATGCGTCTTGTCTGCAGTTTTGCTACTCGTGATCATCGGAGTGGGTGTTTGGTGTCACTGGCACAGGAGAGGACCTACGGCTCGTCATGAGACGAACAACACGTAGGTCCAGTGAAACCCCTTTCAGAAGTGTACATGTTTAGTTAGATAGGATCAACGAGAAGGGCTTGTTTATTATTCTACCACATTGTTTACTAGCATTGTTCGACCTTGCTGGAATCTAGAATTGGAACTTAGCCACCATTACATTTATATTGAGGGGTTTGTGTTCGTTTGTGAAACTTTGCAAGTAGATTTTTAAGGTTCTGGCAGTGTTCTAGGTTAAATAATGGGAGAGATTGGAAATTCCCGTTGAAGAAACCACCGTCTTTAATTTTGCATAAACCAAATGTCCATGAAGATAATTAAAAACCCACTGGGCAGTGCACGAGTTGATTGACAAACCCCTTTTGTTTTCATTGTCGCCGTCTAAGTTGGCTTTTCATAGATACGAGTCTCACTGGAGTAATTTGTATCAAGCAAAACAAAAAAATTTAAATACGGTATACGTAGGCCTTTACATAACACGTAAATTTAGACGAACTTCATAATTTTGAAAGATGTGCTTGAAGGCAGGTCCATGCTCTTTAAAGACGACAAAAATTTTCTTGTTTAACTTCAAACAATTGGCTCTTTCATTTCAAGACAGTTTTTTAATACTAACTTTTTCACTTTCAGGAAAGTAGAGGGCTCATCGTGTACTAATCTAGACGAAAATGGTAAGTACGTGAGCTTCTCAGATGAAATGAGATAATTGATGTAAAATGTATGTTGAAAATCTCCAAGGTATTGTTTCATATAACTTTTTGATTGAATGCACAATGTTGAACATTGTTACTTCTATTTCGAAGCTCCAAACACTGCTACTCAGTTGCCCGATTCACTGGTACCCGACGAGGTTCATGATTATGCGTACGTAGACAGTCACTGGGGACAGGAACTCAGCAACCCCGAAAAGGAGGAGCCCAGACTTGAGCATCAGATGGGTCAAGAGGATCATTATTATTTCAAACTACACAAAAATACCGAGGAGGGAAGCGTCCGCTATGTAGGACACGCACCGAAAGATGACTCTGCGAGACCATCCGCTAGTGCAGAGGCTCCAAGCGACCCACAGTATTTTATTTTGGAGAAGGAAGAGGATCTTGGGAAGGAGGAAAGCAAAGAGAGTGGTTCTGCGCCGGTTGCACATAAAGACGATCATAATCCAGCCACTTCACCGACTAAAGTACAACCGTTCCTGAATGAAAACTCCGGATACGAGGTTGCTAGGGTAGCAACTGTAGCCAAGGGAGAAACGGAATCACCCCAGTACGATCACCTCAACAGGGTATCCGACAAGAGGCCAAGAGAGGCCACGATATCAGTGAAGGACAGTGGAGCTTATGACAGTTTGGGTGGGCACACAAATTACAATCACATCGTGCCTGACCAGTAAAGCGTAATTAAAAACAAGAAAAATAACAGACATTTTTACTGGTAAACTGTAAGTCGTAAATGAGTAAAAGAGGGAAAAACACTTTTCTTTCAGACAACGAATCGACGAAAGAGATGTGTGATTACATGAACTTCTGGTAATTTTTGCATTCGAACTTGAAGTAGTATCAGATTTGTGTAATTCTGTAAGTCCAACTGCAAGGTTCGGAAAGTGAGAATAATTTTAGACATACTTTTTAGATTTCGTTGTAAATATCGACATTATTATAACTGAAAATTTGTATCGTCCCTAATATATTTTTATTATTATTAAAAACTTTTTTGTTCTTTTTCTTTTTTTGTATCGTAAAGTATAGCTCTTTTCACCGTTTATAGTTTAATGTATATCGTTTTCTTAACAAAATTATTGCAATAAAAACTACATATAGAAACATAGAATTTTGAATAATGCAATCACTACGTGAGGAAGCCCCGGCCACGCAAGTGAGACAATCAAGTTTGACATGAATTCTATCTTGGAACTGGACCAGACACGCACCAAGTGGCCGACCGTATCCGCATTTCAATTTTCACCGGGGTATTTGTCCATTTTGGTTCATCTGTTGCAGCGTTATCATCGGTAGTGCTGTGGCAGGTGAGCATGACACAGACACTGCTTCCGTTTTCGGCAGCCTGTCTCAGGGATAATCAGATAAATGAGCAACGCCATGTTCTTCAACCTACAGAAGTAGCCTGACGGCCCCAAATCTGTTTATAAAAATGGCCTCAAATCTGCACACCAACTTAATAGTTATGGATGCTACATTTTTATAATATGTGAAATTACCAAAATAATCTTGACAGAAAACTATAAATGAATGCCTATGCTGCTTCCAGTTGAAGAGTATGACGTAGTCGAGCAATTTCAGAATTACCCACAAAAGCACTTTTTGTTGGAAAAAAATCTTAAATTAAAGGTGGTTTAAGGTCAACGTCATCATAACAAAGAAATTCAATGGTGCATGACGTTTGAGAACAATAGGTAGGTTACCACGCACATTGAGTGTTCCACATCGAACACATGCACGTAAATTCAAGTTTATTTCCTTGTTGCACTCAAGGCCTAGGTTTGTGCTGCTACGGATTTGGTATTTGTACATAAATCTAAGGCACCAGGCCCCAGCAGACATCTACAAGAATCAGACTCAACATGCTCAAGACAGTTTTTATCGCCTTGGTCCATACGGCGCTGTGGATCATATGTTCGGCAGTCACACTCCCACCAGAGTTACAGGGTTTGCTTCCAAACCTGACAGTATTACATGATATGAGAAGGCATTTTTGTTCGAGCACGGAGCTTCATAATGCGAGGTAAATCGATGCCAACTTTTGAGTTCACTTTATATTTAATATTCATGTTATTCGTGTGCATAAGTACAGTGTTAACACTTGAGACCAAAAATATGACCATAATATGACACTTTTATGCTCCTCGTGGTTTTTTTACGCTTGACAAAAACGTACTGTAGTCCACCTGGTACATACGTATGTTCCAACTTGTACATTTTTATTCACTTTTCAAGAGTACTTTGTTTTCAATCAAGATTTAGCAATCTTGGCCAGAACGGTAAGATTCATGAGTAAAACGAGCGCACTCGTTGACTTCACGCACAAGCACTTCAGTTCTCTGATACCACAATGCGCATACATGTAGCATGTATATGGTATTTAACAACGTTAACGAATTTGCAGTAAAAGGACAAACATTTTTACGTAGGCCTATTACGTAAGAATTTGATCAAAAATAAGAAATCAGGAATTACACACACAGTCATGTATCCTAAATTTCTTGCCTGATATCAATCGCAGGTCAGGGATTGCACGTCATGGTTGGGCAATCAGGTAGATTGAATCAGGGATTATTTTGTTCATACAATCTGCACTGCAACCTCATTTTTCTGTCATCATCAAGAATATGAACAGGTACCAGCATTTACTAGCGGCCGTTTGGCGCGGTTCTATGGGGGAGTTGCTACTTGCTAGGGGGCTGCAGCCCCCCAAACGTCCGTCTACCCTTCCCCAAAAAGTTAAAAAGCTGGAAAATATTTGAATTTCAATTCTGTATTCAATCTATTTGTAATTAAATGAATAGTTTATGATAATTTTGCTGGGCCATTAGGTGCAATAAACATTTGTTTTTTTTCCTCCAAAACTAAAAGAACAGTAGCAAAAGTAAAAAAAAAGGTGACGTCACGTTCGAAGGGTCTAACCCCCCACCCACTCCCACCTCGAGAAAAAAAAGTATCCTAGAAGCGCCCTCGCAAAGTATTTGCAATCATTTGTCGTAAGATTCTGCGATAAAAAAAATCCCCAGTGAGCCTGGTGGAGCTGGTAAAAAGTCAGCCTTAACTTTATTTTTTTTAATTCCCCCACAACACATTTGTATGCTATTCAAGGGAATCCTGAACTTTTCTGTTTTTTTTTATCCACCCCTGTTTTGATTTTTCCTTTTATTAATTTGGGTGAGAAACAATGTTCACAAATATATCTCTTTCTTTCAGTGCACCATGTACCGATGGCGCGCATGGCAGCCGTAGCCTTTGCGGTAGAATTTGTCAAGCCCCAACTAACTCGTTTATTTGCTACGATGCGGGTAGGTGAACTCAAGTCTTCCATTCTTCTTTATTCCTGAAAAGAACAGTATACATAGAGAACATTAAGTGTCGCTTGCTTGAATAAGTAGACTTGGGTATATGACGAAGCGGGGATGACATGAGTTAACCGATTTCATGATGAGAACACTCAGGATTTTTTTATTTTGAAACATTGCATAAACATCAAATACTATTTGGTACCAACGATTATTTGGTACACACAAAAAGCCCTCAGAAGGGCGATGGAAAGTCTTCTACCGTAGGTAGAAAGTGGGGGGTAAATGTGTTTAACCCGGAAGTTTAAGAAAATATTGTCTAGAGCAATTTATATCGTTTCACCCAATGAGAGTCAGGAATGAAGTTACAGACTTTAAGGCAAAGAGAATTTTTCCATGCGAGTTAAATGTGAATAAAATCTGGTACAATGGGTTCTTTGAATTCACAATAACATAACTTGAATTCACCATACTAAAGACACTGTTAGTATACCTCGTGATTCGGGGCAAGCTTTTGCTTAGTTACATAAGAGATGCCTGACATCAATTCGTTGTTTTTAATGGATAAGAAGGGCATTAAGAAACCAGTCCAGATGGTGGTCGCTATGCAAAACCCTGCCCAGAATCACGAGGTTTAATAACAGTGTCGTTATAGTGTCGGGATTCCAAATTGTTATATTTTTGTGCAATCCGATGACTCAGTGTACCAGATTGTATTCAAATTTAAGTCTCAAAAGGCAAATTGGATATGTTGATTAAGTTGCAGGCCCTGAATTGTGTAGAGGATCGTGTGACCGTCCGTATTGCCGTTATGAAGATGCCATCGTGTGTCAGTATGTTGAGAGGCAATGTTCGTGTATATACTCCGTCCAAGAAGAAAAGGAATACGCCCCGTTTTGCAATTGTAGAAATGATGCTTCATTGCCAACTTTCGTTTATCAAAATGGGTCTTCAATTACAAGGTGAGGATTATCGAACCAGTTTGATGCACAGGTGCAGAGGTTAATCGAGTATATGGATTTTCAGTATGAACATTTGCATAGTGCATGCAATAATAATAGCAGCAATGCCGAGAACATCCGAATTAGAGATTTAAAATTTTGTTGTTGAGTTTTTTGTTTATGTCTATGAATATCAAAAAGTCCTGGAAAAAACATTCAACGGCACTTTGCCAGGGTTAGAATCTCAAGCAATCTCGTACTTTCTCCAAACTTCAAACCAACAAGTGCTCCATGGCACTTCAACAATGCAGCACGACAGAGTTATGTGACACGATTTAGTGTAATGGTGTCGTCAAGCTAATATTTAATTGGCGTATGCCATCTTCATTCTAACAGCACCTGCTCAAATGGAACTGCGATACCGGTTTTGGCAACATCTCGAACAACCTCAAGTCTTCAGTCAATGACTGGGAGCAGTCTGCCGTCCACAGCAGTGACTTCTATAAAACCTAATGACGGTGGCCAGGTCAAACTAATTAATGTCATCTTGGGGGTGATCTTGGCATTTAGTCTTCTGGTACTTCTGGTGGTGATATTCCTTTGGCACAGGGGAAAACTGTCAGCTGTGATGTCGAAACCTCCGTAGGTACCCAATGCGGGCAATTTCGATTCCCCAGTGATTGTTACAATTGCAAAAGAGCAACCTTCTCATTTTCATTTGAATGTGTGCACTTCGTTAACAAAATATTCCAAAGTTGATGAAATGAAATGTTTATGACAACTAGAATACACTTTCGTAAAACCTGAGAATTAATCTGCTGTGAACAAAACTACATGTAAAGGCCTTTTTATTCTTCAGGGCACGTACAGACGCGTCCCCAAATGCTGAGGTGGAAAGTACAGGTATGTATACCCCGTTATTGATTTCCAGAAGGGGTCATACTAAAACTGGAATTTTCTGACGTGTCACATTATGACACTCTGTTGTTCGGTGAAAAGTACCTAAGTTTATAGTTTAAATACTTTGCATTTCCTTTGAGGTTTGTTTAGCGTCCTGGTATCATTCCTATATTTAAAGACGACGGGGACACGTTTGTTTTGGCAGCTGGTTGACGTAAGTTGAGATCTTTTCATTCAGGTCACAGTCGTGTCAAGGTAGACAAAACTTCTGACACTGGAGCAAAAACAGTTATCAGGAGTAGGTAGGGCTAAAGGAACTACACTGTTTGTCTCAAAGACGCAATTCAAACAAAAGCTGGTCAAAATGCTTTTCCAAATATTGTTCCTATGAACAAGAACCGGCTTCTGCAGTCGGTGTTGTCTTTAGACATATTTTATAGAAATTGATGCAGTTTCTGTCTTTAATATCTTTTAATTAAGGAATAAAGATGACGAGTCCACTCGGAGCCAGTGGGGGAATGAGGGTGTAAGAGATGCGAAAGGGGTGGCTGCCTCGTCCCCAGGGGCTTCTTCTGCGGAAAGAGATTCTCACATCTCTTACCAAATCTATCCGACTGAAGGGACGTCCGAATATGAGGAGGTAACAGAGGCAAGCACAGCGCTGGATAGCAGCGAGTCGACCCAGTACCAACAACTCAACAGAGCTACACTCGAGAGTTCAAGTGTAGATTACGAGCCACTGAAGGGAAAAGAGGCTGACAACTCAAACCCACAAAACGAGAGCTCTGGGTAGGACGGCGTTGCAAGCGCTATCAACATTTCGGTAGACACTCTAGAGGTGAGGTATACGAGAAACAGGACGGAAAAGTAAATTACATTTACAATTAAATGAACGTACGCATGACTTCAGTGATTCAGAAATCATGATAAATATTTGTCACTGTCATATGCACGTAATATAACTCCTGCATTACAACCGAACTGTAGGGTTAGCTTTACTTTGTGACTGCCCGGAGAAGCATAAACATAACCTTCTTTGAATTCTAATAGAATTAGCGCCCTCCCGTGACTTTAACTTTGCTCTGAGTTAGCAGCACTTGTTTGTGGCCTCTTTTGACATGAACAGCTTCCCAAATAAAAACGTGCATATAAGATTTCCATATCGTGACAGATGGAATATTCTATTCCACTCGGCTTCACCTCATTGGTCGTTTACTCAGTCAGTCGCCTCTTGAAGTTATTCTTAGCACTGCAATCATTTATAAAGATTCGTCTTCCGCACGATTTATCGATGGAGGGGGATCCCTCACGGTAGCAACCTTTTGCATTTTTAAATAAAATTGTATTTTATTGAAGTCTTGTGTGAACATACAGTGTACAGTTTTCCCTTGAGAGATGGTCACGTTTGTTTGTTTATTCTATGAAATTGACCTTCATAATATAACAGCACGTTGTTTCACGTTACCTTTGAGTTGAATCACACCTAAATATGCAACACAGTGTGACGAACGATAAAAACTTGTTTCTGAAATCACCTCTATAATTGCACGTTTCCCTATGTTAGTAAAATAGCCATGTCAATGTTCGTAAGTACAAATAACTATATTCATGATATAAATCCTGAAATGGATGTACTTATTTTTCATGATATCCCTGATGGAATACGATCTTTTGGAAGTAGAACTCAGCCAAGGTGTTATGTCAATTAATTCATTATATCGTTGCTCTTAGATTAAAGATATCGTGATTCTCCATAATTATACATGTAAATGAATCTCCACTTTTCATGGACTAAGTATCCTAATTTGATTACAGTTTTATTCTTATTCTTTATGCTGTGTTAATTTTGATATTATAAATGATGTACTGATTAGAGTCGGTTATGGAGAAATATATAATTTTGGATTACGTTTTCAGTATCTTTTCTTCTATTTGCTGAGTTTGTGGTTTACATATATTTTTCACACATTGCGTTATGAAGAGTTCAGTTTATGGTTACATGTGGTTTGGAGACCTTTATTCTATCAGCTCAAAGCCGCCACTGTTTTACTAATCACAAACTGTGTGCGGCCGCCGCAGGAAGAGAAAACTACTATGATATTTTAGAGTAATCTGTGGTGTAGTGCGCAATTACTAATACAAATGTCTCTGCCAAAAGTGAAATATGGTGATTCCATCTCTTTACAGACAGCATGTATAAAATGTGCCATATTGATCAACGATGTCAGCAAACCAAGACTGAAATTTCTTAACAGGTGCTGGTGGAATCCTATGACTGCTCGTAGTCTTAGACCGCACAAAATCACTGCCTTCTAATAGGACAGTGTTGTTTATGAAGCCGTTAATTCACCATGTCAACGCTAAATACCCCTTCCCAGAAGAAATTACGCTGAAGTTGGGTTATAGGAAACCTTTTATATTTTCCCACCAAAAAGCGAAACGAAAGCGAAATTTCAAGGAGAGGGCATTTTTCCACTGCCTAGATTGATAGACCTACAGATTGATAGTGCCTCAGTGCGATGCCTATCAGGTAAACAGAGATTTCTTGGCTAGGGCTGCCATGTTTGTCTTGTTGCTCTTTGTCCTTGTAAAACAAATGACAAAAGAGTACAACTCCACGCATTGATACAATGGAAAAGACTATAGCTTCGGTTTAATTACATTGCTTTTGATGATAAAGCCACGATAAAGCCAGGTTGGTGTTTATTGCGTCGCTTCTCCTCTCTTCTTCAATCTCCCTATCTGCTCTGAGCTGGAATAAAAGATTTTGAATGAAATGACAGTCTTTGGTACGAATTCACCGCGTAGGCGCACAAGTTTAGGCACGTTTGGCGCGTGGCATGCTGAGTACGCTCAACCAATCAATGCTTAATGTTTTTCTTGCGTTACCGAAACTGGCACCCAGTTGGAAAACGTTCTCACCAGCCTGTCTTTCTTTCGTCGGTGAGGGTGCACTTCAACCTAGGGCGGATACTCCATCGGCGGGATGGGTATCAAGAAATGTCTACAGTTTATGAGGCTACACTCCCAAATCCGAATGCGGAGATGTCAGTGAAGACCAATGATGTTGAAAGTTCTCCTAAACCATTCTCTGATAAGGTGAAAGGTAACAAACTAGAAATATGTGGACTTTCACTGAGACTGAGTATGAAATTCTCATACTTCCCTGAATACTAAGCCCGTTCGGTAATTCTGCTGACAGCATTTGTGCTATAGGGACCTAAATATTGCATGTTTTTAGTAAGTCATGTGCATAATTTGAGTGTAGAGGGAGAAATGTGACCAAATCGTCCCCTTCGTACAAGGTGCTGAGAATAATTTTTACTATTTGAGAAACCATTTTTGTTTTTCACAACAAACTTATTGCAATGAAAACTACATGTAGAAACAACAGAATTTCGAACAGTTCAGTCACTACCTGAGGAAGCCCTGGCCACTCATTTAACTCTGAGACATTTGAGTTTAACATGAATTCCTGAAACTGCCAGATGTGCACCAAGAAGCCGACCGTATTCGCATTTCAATTTTCACCTGGGTATTGCCTTAAAAACCGAAGTTGTCATCTTTTATATACACTGGGGATGTGCAGCAGTGCAGAGCCAATATTGATTTGACAAATTTCCCCAAGCGTTCGTACTGGGCCTGTCAATGGTTGAAGGTCATCGTCTTCATAACAAAGGAATTCAATGGTGCATGACGTTTGAGAATGATAGGTAGGTTACCACTAGCACTCACAGTGAGTCTTGCACATGGAACAAAATATCAAGTTTATTTCCTTGTTGCACTCAACGCCTAGATACGTGCTGCTACGGTCTCGGTAAATTTTGTGGATTTGTACACAAAACTAAGGAACCAGGCCCCAGGAGACATCTACAGGAATCAGACTCAACATGCTCCAGACGGCTTTTATCGCCTTGGTCCATACGGCGCTGTGGATCATATGTTCGGCAATCACACTCCCACCAGAGTTACAGGGCGCGGCAGCAAACCTGACAGTATTACACGATATGAGAAGGCATTTTTGTTCGAACGTGGAGCTTCATAATGCGAGGTAAATCGATGTCAACTTTTGAGTTCACTTTATATTTTGTATTCATGTGCGTATAGTGTTAACACTTAATACTAAAGTATGCCCTTGACAATTTGTGCTCCTCGGATTTTTTATCGCTTGACAAAAAGTACGGTAGTTTCCCTGGTATATGCTTGTACATAATTATGTTCCGACTTTTAGATGTTTATTCACTTTTCAAGAGTACTTTGCTTTAAATAAAGTTTTATCAATCGTTGGCCATAACGGTAAGATTCATCAGTAAAACGAGTGCACTCTTAATTAAACTTCATGTACAAGCACTTCAGTTCTCTGATACCATAATGCGCATACATGTAACATGCATATAGTATTTAACAATAACAATGTTAACAAATTTGCAATAGGGTTACATATGAGAATGTGATTAGAAACAAGAAAGTAAGAAGTACACATACAGCCGTGTGTACCTTAAATTTCTTGCCTAATATAAATTGTAGGTCAGTGATCGCAGCTCATGATCGGCGAATCAGGTAGTTTGAATAAGGAAATAAATATATGTTTTGACCGGTCTTAAACGTGCGTTAAGACCGGCTGAGTAGGATGGACGCGACTAAAAGTCAGCGTTCAGTCTACTGAGCCAATCTTAAACGTAGTTTAAAACCAGCCATATGCACATATTTATTCCCATTTATAAATACCTTTTTTAGTCAGAGAGACGGGTCAAAAGAAGTCAATATCTGACTGATTTCCAACGATTTTATTGTAGAATTTTACCTTTATCTTCGTTTCCCAAACACTCCCTTCTTTTTTGTTTTGTTGTTGTCCAAAGAATTTCCTTATATGGACTTGGATCGTGCGTGGTGAGCCACGTGCACGCAGACTCTTGACCAATCAGAATCGATTAAATTGTTTCGTATCCAGGTGCATGCGCATAATTTACCCAGAGGGCATTACCACTTCTTAGCGGGCATTATGAATGTTAATACGTAGTCAAGTCGCACGTTGTTGAATAGGGAGACTGTCTGAGGTATTTAGGAATCAGTGTTTATAATTATGTACATGTATAGACAAACCACAGTGCAACCTCACTTGTCTCTCATAATCAAGCTTTTACTAGCGGCCGTCAGGCGCAGTTCAACGGGGGGTGCTAGGGGCTGCAGCCCCCCCCCCGTTTTTGTCTAGCCCCCCCCCCAAAAAAAAATTCGACTACCCCCCTTGCAAAAAAATGGAAAATATTTTAATCGCAATTCTGCCTTTAATTTCATGATCATTTTGCAGGGTTGTCATGCGCAATATAATAAACAATTGATTTTTTCTTCTCCCAAAGTGAAAGAGCAGTAGCAAAAATTAAAAGAAGACTTCGCAACCGAAGGATCTAGCCCCCCCCCCCAAAAAAAATAGCTGAAGAACAGCCCTGGCGGTCGCTTCTGATTCGGGGTTAAGGAAAGTATTTGTAATCATTCTCTTGTTGGATTCTGGGATACAAAATAAACAGCTGAGTGAGCTTGACGGAGCTGGTAACAAAAAGTAGGCTGTACTTTTTTTTTGTTCCCCCATAAAATATTTATATACTGTTCAAGGGAATCCCAAACTTTTCTGTTTCCTAGTGGGTACTCATAATTCTCATAAGATCCATCCATTTTTATTCATTTTGAATTAATTTTGATGAGAATCAATGCTCACAAATATTTTTCTTTCAGTGCACCATGTACCGATGGCACGCACGGCAGCCGTAGCCTTTGCGGTAGAATTTGTCAAGCCCCAACTAACTCGTATATTTGCTACGATGCGGGTAGGTGAACTCAAGTCTTCCATTCTCCTTTATTCCTGAAAAGAACAGTATACATAGTCTGGGGAATTGAAATTGCTGTATGATGTACAATCAGATAACTCAGTATATCGGATTGTATTCAAATTTAAGTCTCAAAAGGCAAATTGGGTATGTTGATTAAGTTGCAGGCCCTGAATTGTGTAGAGGATCGTGTGACCGTCCGTATTGCTGTTATGAAGATGCCATCGTGTGTCAGTATGTTGAGAGGCAATGTTCGTGTATATACTCCGTCCAAGAAGAAAAGGAATACGCTCCGTTTTGTAAATGTAGAAATGATGCTTCATTGCCAACTTTCGTTTATCAAAATGGGTCTTCAAATACAAGGTGAGGATTAATGAAATTTCTTTGCAGAATTCGTTTTGATGCATAATTATTAAGACTTCAGTAGAAGTATAATCCTAAAAGAGCCAAGTTGGAATACCCCCCAACATTTTTTGCTGATATTGCCACGGTGCTTTTTTCCTTTCTTTTTTTTCAGGAGCTGAGCATTTAGGAGTTATTAGAATAACACTTCGCAGTCATTTCACCCAAATGTGGAAATTCAATCCCGACCGTTATTCCACAGCGCCCGATTTTCTGAGACAGGCTAGCCCCCAAAATGTGTACCTTTTCCATTGTACACGTTCAATGCACGTAATCAGCGCTTGGGCTGGCATACGCGTAGTCTTGAAATTGATTTGTTTGATTGAGATCAAATTCCACATTTGTCTTGAGGAGTATATTTACATGCATGCCAAGTTCCAAAAAAATCTTGAAGGGATTAAATTCGACCCCCCCAGCTTTGAGATGAGCCAAAATAATCCAATTCGTTTCTGTTTTCGGAAATTCAGACGCCAAACAAGGGTGTATCGGGGGCAACAGCGGCCATGCCCCCAAGAAAATGAGCAAGTTTTGCAATAACTTGGTAGCTGGAGAAGTGTAGATTCTTGCAGCGGCGTCTTCTGTCCTTGGCATGACTAGGGACAGGCAGGGGACACTGCGTACGCAATAAATATTCAAAGTTTATTTTCCAAGGGAAATCCCAATTAGGACAGCTGAAACAGCGTTATTTACAATTGTCAACGTAAACAAAGCATAGCAAGTTTTAACGGAATAATATAATTTTACATGATGGCTTCGTCACGTTTTCATATTAAATATTGTATGCACTTTTAATTCTCTAAAACAGCACCTGCTCAAATGGAACTTCAAAGCCTGTTTTGACATCTGCTCCCCCTAATCCTCAATCCACACCCCCTAGTCCTCAGCCAAAGACTACGAGCAGTAAGTCCACAACAGCGACTTCTAAACCCAATAGCAGCAGCCAGCTTAACGTCATTGCCATCGTCGTAGGGGCAGTCTTATCTCTTGTCCTCTTGGTGATTATTGTGGTGGTCATTCTGTGCCGGTGCAGGATCCTGTCTACTGTGATGAAGAAACCATCGTAAGTATCTAATGCAACCGATTTAAATTATCAAGTTACGCCTAATAAGTTTATGGAGTGCACCTTGATTTTTTTCGTGTAATATGCGATTTAATATTTCGGGTGTGATATATGTTTGTCCATAATCCCTAAGTTAATGTGGATTACCGTAATGCTGTCACGTACATATAGTAACTATGGGCATTTCTTACTTTATAGAGCGCAAGGAGACGGGTCAAAAAGTGCTGAGTTGGGAAGGACAGGTATCGTATAAGCCAATTATTCGTTTACAAAATCGATCACTATAAAATAAGTTCGGTTCAAACTTCCCAAAATAGACACACACGACGACAGCCCGTCCCACGTTGCTCAACAAATCGCAGGTACATTGCATTATCTCACTGACTCACTCAGCGCTTATAACGGGAGTATTCCTGTACTGTAAAATTAAATGTTTCCACATTGGGTTTTCATCCTGGCCGTGGGAGTCAAAGCTTTTTCGTCCTTGGATAGATGATACTGCAATTAGCTTAGGCCTAGTTCAAGCCTGCCATTGTGGGAGAGTCACTGAGCTCAGAGTTAACGTTATGATCGGACCTGTGTCGTGCCACGAAACACCAGCTATCTGAGGCGTGGTTCAAGATTGACATTGTGAAACGTACTTCCGAAACAAGTCGAGAATTTCAGATTTTGTCCGTTCATTTTTATTCAACGATGCGTTCACTGAGAAGAGCTTATGCGCAACAGTTTGGCTTTGTTCAGCCAAAAAGCTTCAGGAAAACCTTAGAATCCAGAATGGAAAACTTGAACGCATGTATTGTATACCAGCTGGACTTAACAGAATTTTACAACAAACATAATACGCAGAATAATCAAAATAATAATCTCAGCATTTTGTCGGCTGTTTTTCCTCCTCCACGATAAAAGCTTCCAGCAGAGCACAGTTACCCGAATCACTGGTCCTCGGTGATGCTGAGTACTCCTATGAGAATGACCACAGGGCAGGTGAGCATGGTGAGCATGGTGACCCAGAGGGGAACGAACGCTACGTATTTAATGGACCAGGGTGTGCAGGGCCAAGACGTTTTCCAACTACGGAGGCCGCGGACGCACACCCATATTTTTCTCTGGAGGGACCAACTGATAATGAAGTGAACTCTGAACATGTCGAATGGGACGGAGTTGCTAATGGTGAAGTGACAGTCTCTTTGTCAGATTCTTCCTCTCAGGAAGGAATGGATCATGCCTATTTTGAAGTGTATCCGACAGAGGAGTTCTGCGAGCACCAGAGCCAAACCTCCGCGTACGAGGAAGTGAATATGGCAGGCCCTGCACAGAACAACGGCACCTCTAATTCCTACCAACAACTCAATAGAGATACACTCGAAGGGTCGATCACGCACTACCAGCCACTGACGAGAAAAGCTTATGGCGATCTCCAGACACGAAACGAGAGCTATGGGGATGAGACAGAAAGAGTGACCGGCGCAACTACGGAAAACAGCGTCACGAGCCCATACCAACACCTCAGCAGAACTACAATTAAGCGACAGAACGAAACTGAAGACGCTCGCAGTAATTATGAGCATCTGAAGGGCAAAGCTGAATATGATCTCCTTCAGTTGGAAGGGGCTAAAAAGACCGATCAGGATAACACAGAGAATACTTAAATGATCCAGAAATCATCCATCAAATTATATAACCACCCAAACAACGCCCCAACAAAAGAAATCTTATTATTTTGTTGTACTTTAATTATACAAAGTCACATGGCCCGATGAAAGTCATGCGAAATAAACAAGACGCGTGCCGTGGCTTTGGTGTGGAAACTCCCACTACGTGAAACAGAAATATCAAAATGCCTGTCCTGATAAGACTAGACCGTGACTAACTTGCACTTACACATTCAAATTGTAAGAAGTTTTGTGACTGAATGCGTAAATGTGGGACGAACCCTAGTCCAGATGACAGACACAATTGAGTGTCGATGAGCTTGTCTCCCACAAGGTGACCCCTTTTGAAAAGCAATATAACGGTTCTCCCTTATAGGTTCGGTTCTAGAAATGTCGGATCATTGACAGCTTCACATGTTCATGTATTCAATTCAGTGTTAGCATAGTCATATTTAAACAGAACCATCCCACATTTTTGTACACAGATATTTTCTTTTATCGCTTTAAACACCCTACATATGTCGGTACTTACTCTGTATAAACACTCAGTTAAAAGGAGTACTGTAAAGGAAATGTGTTTTAACGGAAATTTCTACGTGTAATTTGCATTTTGCAATAGATTTTAAGAATCGATTACTTTTAATTCACAGAGGGAAGTGTAATGCAAAAAAAAATATTGCAATCGTGGGAAAACCTGCAACCTAAATGGACGCAGCAGACCATGCCAATGTGTTTATCGTGCGGGATGGCTGTTCCTGAATGCTTGGACAATTAAAAAAAAATCGTGTGTGAATAGACCTCTGTTATGGCACAAAAAACGTTGTTTGCCAAAGGCTCCCGCGTTGTGGTGATCAGCGGCGCAGCAGAAAAATTCTAACTTGTCGAGTCTATTAAGTGGCACGGTGTGCTTACATTATGCTTAAGCAGGAAAAAGCATATTACATTAAAATCTGCTTTTAAGTGTTTTTCTGGAAAAAGCAGGGAGTACCGAAAGGATTATTGTAAAAGGACAGAAGCCCCGATGTTTTGTTGTATGCAGAATTTTTCTCCTGTGCCTGGGCAAAATTAAATTTTTATAGTTCAATTAGCACTAGATGGAAAAGCAACGAACACATTTTAACATAAATAGACGTGACAAGCCGACTCAACCGAAGTGCAGAACACGGTGTGCACTACCATGGGACAGGTGCTACATCTGTTCATAGAGTAATATGGGTGAATTGGAACACATTTAGCTTGAAATAGTTCTGCGTGGGTGTTGTGGGGTCGAAGCAAGGGTGAACACTTGCTCCACCCTAGAATAAATATGAAAAATATCACATGCCATAAAAGGAAAGAAAAGTAAACCAAACGATCTGTGTGAATAGACCCGTGCCGATTTTCTGTCCGGATCTTTGACACAAAACACAAATGTCTGTGGGGACATTTCAAGTTTCAATAAAATCTTTGAAAGCGAGAAGCTTAAAAGAAAACCGGATTCTTTTATTAGGGTAAGAGTGTATGAAAACACTAAAGGTGTGTTCAGGGAGTAGGATAGTACTCTGGCAATGAATTTCGGTTGGGCAAACAGTTGTTTAGCTCCTGAAACATAAAACCTTTGTTTCATTTTGAGATATGTTGACCCGACCTAACCTGTTATTTCAAGACTTATTTCCCCTTTCATTAAATGCATCTTGAACCGAGGTCCAGTCAGGCCGATTGTTGAGTTCGCATTAAAAGTTCAATGTGTCCGAAGGATTTTTTTCCAATATTGTAACGCTAATGTGTTCCTTCCATCGCTATCAATGTATATTTCATTCAAACCCATAACCAATCATTTCCAAACCAAAAGGTGAAAGATATTTAACGCATTGAAATTGGGAAGTCGTCGTCTCTTTAAAGAAAACTGTGAGTAAACATTTGAGTTAATATCGAAAGCTGCGCTTGCGGAGATCTGGTTTTAGAAATAAAAATACCTGACGATGCGTCGGAAATACGTATGTTTTTTAACAACTAATTCCTCCTTTAGAAAGGATAAGACCGCCGACAGCTATTGAATGGCACATGTAGAGATGGGAATATTGTTATGAACTGCCTAAATGAAGCTTATGGCATTTTAAAACAGTTTTGGGGTATACACTTCAAAGGCAGAGAGCACGAGATTTCGAACAGCCAAACACGTCAGGCCAAAGAAACAGGGTGCTATATATGTATGGGAAGCAGAGCAGACACATGGGCGCTTATCGTACAACTGCCCTTAACCAGAACGCTTTTCCGGTTATGCATAATGAGTGCTTAAATTGCCGGTGTAAAATTGTCCATGTTGGTTTTAAACTCACCGAAACTTGTGCTTGTACATGCCAGTGTTGCAGCGCCGTTGCTTCTTTCACCAGTGTTTCGGGTGTAGGAGATATCGGAGTTGCAAAAAAAAGTTTTGCAAGTGAATATTACTGAAACAATTCTACAAGCGTCGGTTATCACCACCTCTGCTGGACTCATGAGACCAGAGGCGGGAACGAGATCAACCCTGCTGTTGTGTGCCATCGTCATCTGTGCTTTCTTGATTTGCGTACAAACCGATCCAGATGGAGAGCCTTGTGAAAACTGTGAAGATGACTCTGGGTGAGCACTCTTACCAATCTTGGCAGTATGATTGGCTATCTCTCTCCCATTGCTGTGGCCAAGAAACTTGACGTAATCCTTTCCCATGACTGGACACTTTTCAGCGTCCACTCACATTTATTGACACTTTTCAGCGTCCACTCACATTTATTGTTAGTCTAAACGAAACCCATAACTCTGCCTGTAAATTCTATTTGAAAAGGTGGAACATTCCGTTTGCTCTTAACTATCTCCATGCTAATTACACTGATGCTGAGCAGCATATTTGACGGAAAGGGGGTGATCCCAATATTGTGTAACTGTTTTTTTCAGGAAATGAAATCCCCAACACTGGTAGAAGAAACCTTCTTATAACACGTTTTCAAAAATCGTGTAGGGCCAAAAAAAATTAATCGTTAAAATTTTTAAATTTTCCATATTTTTGTCCCACCTTTTTGGTTTCAATTTTACAAGCATCAATACCACTCAGACCCGTCAAAATTCCAAGTATTCCATGGAACCATTTTCAAATGGACTTACCAGGAGGGAACATCAATTTAATGTCTGTCGGGAAGTCGTAAATCTGTCTCAACGAGCAGAAATAAAGACTTTTTTAATCAAAACCTTCATTTGTAGTTGGAAAATGGAGGGTGTCACAATCGTCGCATTTCGTATATTTTTGTATGGAAAAGATGGGGATATGCACGTAGTAATGGTCTTTCTCTTCACATTCTGGAGTGGGTTACATGGATGTATCTGCTTGCATTTCGATTTTTTTGTTTTTTGTGGGTTTTTTTTGGACAGATCCTCTGCAGTTTACATTCGGCAGTGATCGCAATGTCTCGTGTGGTTAATGAAATAATTCTGCGTTCCTTTTTTTATAGTAAAGGAAGCGGCTCGTGTACATTCTGTCTCTCCGAGGAAACACAAAGTTTGGGTAAAGTTGCTCAGAAATCGTCCACCTCCCCCCACCAGCCCAAAATGTATGTGAAGTTTTTCACTTAGGGGATGCTATTTAGTTGGAAGCAATGGCAGTGGTGATGGTTACATTGGTTACATTGAGAGATAGGCTTTGACTCCAGAGTTAAAGAGAAATACACCAATAGTTATGCTTTCCATCGATGGTTCTCAAGAAATAGCAAAACTACTGGAAGTGAGAGTGTTTTCTTACCACTAGACCGATATAATTTAGTGCATGTATTGCTTTATCCAATAGGTAGTGCCAAGACCTTTGGATTACTTCCGGGATGCAAAGCACCCACCAGCTAAGATCAGATAAACAGTTAACAACTGTTTTGTTTTTTGTTTTTTTTCAAGCGAACTGGTGATTGGTATTCCCTTTCATCACTTTTCCCCAATTGTTTCGCTTCCCTCTGTCCGTTTTTATATATATCTCAAATTGTTTCCATGGGGCTGGCAATGCAAAGGGTTTAATTGCGTGAATACTGGGAGCCTCTGGAGCTGAACTTGCTCTTTGGAAATAACAATTTCATTCAGAGTTTCAAAAGTTCATTATAATACTTAAGACAGTGCAGCAATTTTTGTTGGTCGAGAGCCGGTCACGTAGCCAGTTTAAGGTACGGGGTTATGTGCTTGGCCAGTTTGGGACGTGACTGGCAAAGAACATTTATTCGGCTCGGGTAATATCGATGTCATTATCACCTGGCCAGCATCACCGGCTGCCCAGTGTCCCTCATTCGGTGACCCTAGAAACGTTTGCAAATATTTTTGCGATGTTGCAATTAATATTGCAAATGTTTCGTTGCAAATGTTTGCTTGAAATATTTTCAAATGTCGCAAATTTTGTCACATACTTTGTTCCTTAGTCTGAATACGGGCTACGTTTCAAGAAACTAGAGGCTTTTTTAAGTTGATTTTTTAAAAGTTTTTTACGATAGAATTTGTGACATTACAAATATTTTCGCAAAATATTTGTGAAGATATTTTCAATGTGTGATGTGATGTGTGATGGCAGGGGCACCATACCCTC
This sequence comes from Acanthaster planci, assembly GCF_054643075.1. Lineage (NCBI taxonomy): Eukaryota > Metazoa > Echinodermata > Asteroidea > Valvatida > Acanthasteridae > Acanthaster > Acanthaster planci. The sequence continues at coordinate 3,166,307 of NC_141785.1, forward strand.
GTCTCGGGCATTATCAACTTCCATTTTCCTGATGCCCTTTCAAACGAACATTTAATTAAGATCGGTCGAGCACCGACTTCTTTCTTAAGGGGTATGGCAGGTATAAACCCATAATTATTGCATATACCGTTGAAACACTTCATTTTATTGTCATGTGAAGGCTCAAAATACGAATGCAGTGGCAATATTTCATGCCGATCATGCCGATTGGATGGCAGTGAAGACTTCTTCAAGTGTGAGAAACTACCCTCTTGGTGTTCTATGAAATCACCAGAAAGGCACCAGTTACTTTGTAATCATTCAACAAACTTGTGCTTATAGTTTATGTAGTTTTTCATTGCCATTCATTTTCTATGTGCCAGGTCGTTTGTGTAATCCTGTAACACAAGACGCTCCATAGACAAGGTCATGAAAAGGTCAAATGAAGCATGCTTTCGTTGATACGACGTTCGTGTACAGTTGTGCCGGTCCAAGCAGTCGGATTAAACTTTCAAATGACACACTTAAAATATTGCAGTTTATAGGAAAGGGATTTATCAAGAACACCTCAAAAAGTATTATGCCTGTGACGTCATGTTGTTTGCAGGCAATCAGGGGCAAATTCAGGGACCACTGTTAACTACAATCAGACGATCTCTTCTGATCGAAGGCACGCTAGTTGACGATTGTTGGACAAATCAAGACAAAAAAATGCCGTGCTCTTTGGTAACTTTCGCATCGGCCTGGAGTTTACTTGTAACCCCCTAAACAGTTGGTACGACCTAATGAATCCTGCTGTTTTTAAAAAAGTAAACGATTTCTGCTTGGTCCGCTTTTTTGAAGATTCGCACCCCCTCCCCATACACCCACCCACACACGAAAAGTCCCAGTTACAAGCCTGCAGCCTACCCGAGGCTGGTCTGTCCATGTTTTCCCGGCCGTTTTCAATAGCACACTACAAAGAAGACCAGTTAGGCCTATAAGAAAAAAATAGTGGCGGATAGAAAATTCATGACACTTGCAAACCACAATTTTCGCATTTCTTTGTGATTTTGCCCTTTTTGGTTCCTACGACCACTTTTTATCGCCTAAATGACCTAAATGACCTGGCAAACGTTGACGAGAGCTGTTTTCACTGTGCACGCGCGAGGTGCGTCATGCACTAAGGAACCACACGTCCAACTACGCAATGGTAATTGGACGTAAGAAATGTCTTCAATCAATCTCCTTCCACATAGTTCTCTAATGAGCCTTACCAGTCGATTCACTTTCCCTAGTTCACTGAAGAATGCTGAACGACTTTCTCCAGTGTTGGAGTCTAATTCCAGCAGTTCACAATAGTGCACCTCCAAGAGTTTGTAGCGCGTTGGCCAATCACAACGCGCGAAATCTGTCGACCCTTTCCAAACGCGCATTGGGTCGACAATCACTCGTCCGTATCACTCGTCCTCTATAATTTATCCACACACAAACTGCACCACGACGTCGAACATCCTTATTTAAATCTCAGTTCAGACATCCTTCGGTATTCAGAATCGGACAAGATTTGGACTTGGACGATTCTAAAAATTGAGATATCATTTGCATTCGTTTTTTTCCCGCCTTTTTATCTGGTTGGCGTTTTCAACGCACGCGTACTGGTACAAATTTGTCCAGCCCGCATAGTGAAATTGTCAGAATGTGGTCCAGTTTTCGGGTGCTCAGTATAAGGGATGTCAGTGCCTTGCATAAATACCATACCATAGCATATTTCATCCTTACAAAGACTTGACAGCTTTTTTTTTTACTCTTGCTCACCAAAAAAAGGTAAAAGACCTGTTTCTGAGCAATTTTGAAATACCAATTACCACTAAGAGACCTTAGGGGTGTAGTGTAATGTAATAAGGGAAAGATCATCACAAATGCTATGGAAGAAGAACCATTATTTAAGTCAGCATATCACAGAAACATTTCCACGCAACTTCAATTTTGTGAATGATGAAGGCTTCTGAAAATTTGAACTCTAAACGTGTGTATTCACAGTTTTTCTCACTGTGACGCAGAAACGAGAATGATAACAATAATAACGACGAGCAACAAGACTCAGATTCTTCTCAGTTGTCTACGACTCCCTCGACACCACCGACTCTTCGTTGCAATTGTGAAGCTCTCAACATTGCTACCGCAGTCCTCGGTACCGTCTTGTCCCTTGTTCTGCTCGTGACTATCGTCCTGGTGTTTCTCTGGCAAATACGTTTACGGTAAATAAACAAAACAGCTGGGCTAGAGATTTCTCCATTGGAATATTGCAAAAGTAACTACGAGTTGAATTAATTATTTCATGTTAAAATTTTCCTATACCCTTTCCGTACATGAAATTGTGCAGCATTTGAAGTCTTTTTTTCCCAATCCTCAAAGCGAGCCTAATAAAGCGGTTACTCAACTTTTTCTTTTGCAGGAATTCTCGAGAGTTGCCAACTGTTGAAGATGAGGGGGTTGCACTGGGTAAAGTTTCTTCAGTAGGAAACGCTAGGACAAACATTGGGTGTAAATTTGCTGGTTTAGTATGCAGGAGGTACAAAATAACATAGTAATCCAGTTTATTAACAAAACAGCATGCACACTATCTGGGCTTGACTGGCCAAATAACAGAGTCAGCACATAACTAGCTCTCTGGAAGTTTTGTTAAATTTCAACCGAATTTCTGACTTAAGGTACATTGCTCATCATCACATATTGTCTGATAAGAAATAAATTCGACTATCGACACCTACGGCAATGGAAATTTCGTCACAAACCGGTGGCAAATAGGCAATTTCCGATATGCACACAGCGGTGCAAAGTAGCTCCGGAATGAATCACAGGTTAAGAGAATAATTGATTTGCTTCTTCTAGGTCCTAGAACCACAATGACACCGTTAGCTGAACCACCGTCAGCGCCTAGATCCAGACTAGAATACTCGTACGCCTACGATCACCACTACTATTCCGAGATAGGCAATGCAGAGAGTGGAGAGAGCAACAGCCGCAACAGAGAAGATGGGCCAGGCAATTACAAGTCACCTCGCAGAAAGGCGGCTACTGCGGCTTGTAACGAACACGACAGCACTGCTTCTAAGAAAAATGGTGAGAGCGGGACAGGCACGAAAGATACACGCGTTGTTGTCGGGGTTGATAGGCTGACGACTGGCTCGTCTCCCTCGTACCCAAAACGTGGAGGCCACTTGTATTTCCAGGTAATGCCTACTCGGGAGTCGCCGCCGCAAATCGATCAGTCGTATGACAAGGTTGCAAGGCGAAAACGCACCGACGGTCGAGACCGAGACACTGTCGACCCTTTCCTGTACGATCATCTCCAGTTTAGTAAGTTGCAGAGGAGCAGGCGCCTAACGCTGTAATAACAGTAGTTTATAGCGGCATTGTCAGTGCCACTAAACAGCCTTCAACAAAACGGATGTAGCGTTCCCTCGGTTTTGTCTTACAGTATATAGGCCTATACTGAGAGGAAAAGTTTGGCTGATGTGGAATCCAGTCGCAAACTAGAACAATCCGCTTTTGATCTTTTTTCCGATATGTTGAGATATCGAGAATTTTTCAGGAACTGGGAAAACTATCAGTTCATGTATTTCACATAAAACCCAAAACTCCGCACAGTATCTGAAGTTATGGAATTTCACTCTTTTTTTTAATGTAATAGAAAAAGATGGTCAGGCGGACAAGACAGGCAGTACCTGCTATCTTAATTGTCCGACCAATTATCCTAATGACCAATGAAATCCTTTCATCAAATACACCTGTAATTCTGATATGAATGAGAGAGTTTGGGTGTCTAATCCCAGACTTAAACAAAAAAGGGAGCTTTTAACTTTTAAGACAACATGGTATCATGATATCTTATTATAAAAACAGTAGGCCGTCCTGTATGTAGCTTAATTTGAACTAAACATGGGCTTTCTGACGGTATAGTAAAACGTGGATTCCAGATATTCGTTGGTTGTTTTAGCATCCGACATGGCAAAACCATTTTGGAGAAAAGCTGGATGATATTTGAAGATTTTTTAAAAAACATTTTTAAAGGACTTTTGGAATTAGTAAAATGTTTACCTTATATTAAAATTCCGATGGAAACACGATAATATTTTCTCTTCGTCAATCAAGACATTTAAAGGGTATTGTATAAATTAATTACAAAAAAGTTGAAACAGTTGCGCTTAAATTCCCACGTATTGTCATAACGAAAGAGAAAGTGATCTTTTTCAAGCGATTTGTACTTTCTGAGGAGGAATACGGGCGATTCACAACAGTGCGCCTCCAAGAGTTTGCAACGCGCAATTTGTCGACCCTTTCCAAACGCCCATTAGGTCGACAAATTTCGTGCATTGTCATTAGCCAACGCGCTGCAAACTCTTGGAGGCGCACTATTGTGAAACGCCCGTATTGTAGGCGAAGAATTGCTCTACCAATACTCCTCCGGAGATGATACATGTATTATAAAAAAAAACATAAACGAAAGCTATCGGTATTTTGCTCGTCTGCACCGGCGCCTTTACGGGGTTATGAACGAATGCATGCTGTTTACTGTACTGGACATTATGTTATATCACCACGCGTTCATTCAACACCGTGTCAGTTGGTTCAACTACGCAGTTTGAGCGGTTTGTGCATCCAAGGAATCTGAAAAATAATATTTGTCGCTCTTTGCCTTTTCAAATCACTTGGGAAATTAGAAGATTTGGTAAGGGCCACTAACTGAACAATATGGCAGCCCAATCATGCTGTGTTTGTAAATTTACATGACACTTCGATGTCTCGCTATTGTTTGCATTTTTAAAGTTCATAAACGTGAAGTATTAATAATACTATAGAATAACCGATTTTGATGTCAAATGCTGTCATAATCTGCAAAAGTTAAACAATATAAAGACTTAGAAAGGACATTAGACAGCGCGACGTAACGCAGGACACAACGCGTCGCATGTGTATACAAAACGTAATGGCAAGAAGGTGACGTCACGACGCGACGACACGATGCCCGGAGCCGTCCTGCCATCGCGTCGTGTGGTTGCGTCGCTCATGTATAGGCGAAAATGTGTGTCGTAAATAGTACACCATACATTTCAACTCGAGCCTTTTTAGAGGTATGGCGGACACAATAGGAGGGCGCTATTTGGTTTGTAAAATCTTTTGTGTTTGTTCCATGTGTGTGGTCTGTTCCCGCAAATTTACCCACTTGAAATGGCGCCCCTCCTATTGTGTCCGCCAACTTCTAAAGGCTAATAACGTCAAATTCGCTGGCCTGTCGCTGCTAGTAGTAAGAACCAGTCTAAAAAGAGTAGTAACTTTGGAAAAATGGCTCTGTTTTTGTTTCTTGTTGTTAACGGTTGCTGTTTTGTTTTCCGTTTTCCGTATGCAGCGGTTTATCGAGCGACAGCGCGTTTTTTCAACTCTGAATGTAAACAACCCAACAGAAAACCATTGTGTTCTTTTTTGCCGTGCGTAATTCCATTGTCGTACGTATACATGTATGTAAATGTACCTTTTATAACCATTTTTTATAACCGAATTCTATAACTGCATTTTATAACCGTATTATATCATACTGAGTGTTATTTGAATAGAGTGTTGAGCTTTTGAATTTGTAATCTGCGTTTAGCTTGCAATAAACTCAATAACAAGATTGAAGTCAGTGGTTACACAATAGTGACGTTATAATTATCCCACTTTTTAAAGGAAGGCCAAGGGGAGTGCATCTCGGTGGGACAGCTGGGTGGGGGTTTGTATTACTACATCAAATCTTGCATTTTCTTGGCAAATTTTTAACCAGAAACTGTGCTTTTTTTGCTACCAGAATAACTTGAAGTGTACAGACAAAATTTCCCACCACAAATAACAAAGGAAAAATGCGTTTGCTAAATTTTAGGAGCTTCCACTCACGTTTTGAAGGCTTTAAACTGTTGGTTGTGAATACAATATTTAGTCACATTAAACGCGCTACTCTTTTGTGGTAAGGATTGTCGGTCCTTTGTTGGAGGAGAAGACAAGTTCCCCCTTGGGCGTCACCGTCACTATGTCCTTTTCTCCGGGAAAAGCACTCATGAGCAGCACGCTGCTAATTGATGGTCATTCCGATGTATTTTCAGGCAAATCGGTCATCGTTTCTACTAATTTCGTTAATTTCTCTTTTCTTTACTTTCCCCTTGTTTTTATATTGAAAATTTCAGGGGAGGAGAAAGAGCCCCCTCACCTGTCTCCTTTCCCGCAATGTATATGGTCCCCCGCATCACATGGTTTGCTTTCTTAAAGGAAATTGCCATTGAGCTCAACTTGGCAACGGAGTACAAGGACAATATATCAATATTTCAATATCACCACAAACAACGTTTTGAAGAAATAGTGGCCACTACTTCTGTCTTTACAAGGTGTTTAACATGATAACCAAGTATAAAGTGGAAACTACGTACCCCACGTGAGAAACCCTTGTTTTGACTTGAATAACATCAAAATTTTGCTCATGAATATGGAAATCTTCGTCAGCATAAAATCCAAAATGTTGACATTTCAGCCTTTCGACGCTACAAAAGAAGTGGAAAGTCATCGTGACGTGTATCTTATGTTGTTTTGAAAATCTTATACCATGCTGTAAAGATGAAGACACCACAATGACACTGTCAGTTTTAACTCCACAAGAGTGCGCAACAGACCAAGGTAATGATTCGTAGGTAAAATACAATGGTCTGTACTAATTCAGTTTCCCAACGGCGGTGAATTCGAAAATAAACAGCATGGCCCCATGAGCTACTAGTACTTCTATACTTTACGACTGCATCATAATAAGAATTCCTGTGTCAGTCCCTGTATTTCGACAAAGAATTAAAACGGAAAAGCCATCCCATTTTACCCAACGGCTTCCAACCTTATAATCGCAAGATCCCGGGAGGAAACACGTACTGAAGTACACGTAGGCCCAACTTAGTAACCACCTTAATCGGAATAAAATTATCTTATTATTATAAAATTATCTCTAATTATCTATTATTATCTCCGATCTCGTACGGCTTATAGAGTTTTAAAAATGCAACTGGTTCGGTGTAAATAGAGAAATCTGGAGCACAAACACAAATAGTACAACAATGCATGAAATACGGAGCGATAAACGGTTGATTTGGAAAAGGCCGTGTTAATATACAGAGCTGTGGTGAAAGTAATATATGGAAGACAGGGAGCCAGTCTATTCACAAACCAAACTCAATTCCGGCTTCGTAGAAATTACGAGAACAAGATGACGCCACTGATCAGTGGGTGACGCACGCTGGTATCTAAATATATCCGAAAACCAGGTGACCACTCAAAGTCATCTGATAATTTTGGAATGTAATCACATGGTCTGTCAGCTGACGAAACACGTGATTTACACTTTTGTGCCTTTGTTAGTGTGTGAACCGTGCTGCGCGTTGCGATGCGCCATAGACCTGCCTTGCGCACTGAGAAAAACGAGCTCGAGTAAAAATTCAAAGATCGGAAACAGATTTACTCATTTTGCACTGTTTTTAAGGTAGGTACAACCCAATTTATATGCTTACATAAAACTCAAGTTTTCAATGATATCATTTTTAAATAATGTGCGCTATAAGCAGATATAAAGAAGCGTTTAAAAGTGGAAAAATTGTTTTTAACGTGTTGAAATTTTGCGAAATCAGCGATTTTCTCTAAAACGATGAAATTGACAGCCAACGCTACGCGCCACGTATCATCCCGGATTTGTCTAAAATGTTCTTTTTAAGTTTATTTCTTAAATACTGAATATCAAATTAGGCCTAATGGGGAAAATTTAAAACCATGATTGCATGAAAGGGTTAAATAAAGTTAGGATTAATGGGTATATTTTGTTGGCAATAGTAGGCATTTTTAGTTTAATAGTTGTCAAGTTATACATGTTATCATGGTTATATAGCCCCACAATCTTTCAACTACTGACAAGGTTAAATTCTTACGATTTCACTACTTGTTCCTTTCATGTTTACACAACTGCCAAATTGAGGAATCATTTATATAGGGAGGATGTTCTTCAGGATTACCCATTTTGACAGTTCAAGACATACAGTGATACATATTTTAAAGTACAGAAGTAGCAGGGTCTTAAAAGTGAGCATTGTCAATATTTCATAGTGCGAAGTGGTTCTTGATTGTTTTTCCATATACTAGTACAGCTCTGAGCATGTAAAGTGACTGGTATTGGAAGTCTTAGCAATTGATTTAAGTACAGAATATTCTTCATTTGGTTCCATGCTTATATTTATCATAGTGAATTCATATTCCCATGATGAAATTCAAACCTAGTGCAGTTGTGTTTTCCCCTAAAGAGAGTCCTTTCAGGACATCATGAAATGAAGGTAAACTGTCCTTCTGTGAAAATGATCGATTTAAATTTCGATTTAAACAATAAAGGATAACAGTGCATTTTTTAAACTAAATAAATAAATAATACATAAAATAGTCTGGTGTGACACACTGCGAATTGGGTGCCAACCACAACATCACAAAATTCAATGAATGCGAACAATTCGCAATGCAGTGTGCCACTAAGAGGTTGTCATGGAGAGGTCTGTTCGTTGTGCGTTATGGGATAAATAGTCGACAAAGTCTCATTCGCTAATTGCGCTGAGTTGGAGAAATGTCAGTTTTTCCAAATGTTTGTTTGTAGGTTGAAAATTCGAAATGGCGTATTGCGAATGGGTGTGAGGTAGTCAAATTGATGGTTTTGTGGGGAATGACTCAATCTATCAACTCTCTAACAATTTACGTACCAAAGTGCACTCAATCGCAGCAACGTGTTGATCGTAAACCTGAAAAGTGGCCTGTCTGCGGCAAACTCTTGGTGGCGTTCTGTACTGTGAATCGCCTATATTGCTCAGACTGGTGGTGGAATTTGATATTTACATGGTGCCAGTGTGATACTGGCCCTGTAGAAAGAATACAGTACTATGCCATGGCAAAATTCACATCGATATTTAAAAATGGCTCTTGTTTTACCCTTCCAAATGAAGGCCTGTTCATACTTCAGGCAGATGTAAAAGGGAAGCAAATTTGACATCACAAAAATATGTACATGTACAGTAAAATTCAGTCAAGTTGAGATGTGTTGATTTTTTTTCAAATTCCCAGCATCAATATTTGATCTTATGTCATAGTTTTGCATTCATATAATCTTAATTGCTAAGTATGAACTGGTTTTAGGCTGAGAGTTCTATATATCTTGAGTTCATGATATTCACGTGCTAAAATCTGGAGTTTATTGTGGATTATGATGCTATGAAGGATATTGGGTGATGATGTACATGTACAGGTTCAAGTTAAGATTTAAAAAATCACAAAAACTTTCATTACTTTTCATCAATGTATGAGTATACCCAGTTGCATCGGTTGTTATGCACAGTAATACTATTTCTAACTTTAGAATTCAAGTTTTGAGTCAAAAGTTCTCTTTCAGTTCAAACAGTATTTCATTTTTTATAAATTATCATGCTGTATACAGGCTTTTATCTAAGATGATTTTGAAAAGATGCGAAAGAATGAGATATACGGTCAATTCTAACATTATTTGCACATTGTTTTCCTATTCAAGGGTCCTAAGCACAATGGGAGGGGTAAACTATCAAGCTATTTGCTGTATTAATTAATACCTACTTCCTTGAATGCCAACAATCCACAAATGATGTGAATGGCGAAAAGCACCAGAACTTGGTTCATGTACATGTATTTGGATATTTCTTTCCTTGAATGCAAGGAATAGTAACACAGTGGGCCCATGCATCTTGATAAAAAAAATCCCCAAAGTGGGAATTTAAAACAAAAGCTTTTCTTTAAAGACACAATTTGTTTTGAAGAGAGAACGGGGAAAGTTTTTCATACATTTGTGAATGGTTGTATTTGAACACTGCTAGAGTCATTGAAATATTCCATGTAGTATTTGTCATGAATATTGAGTTACAAACTTGTCATTGATACATTGTGTTCATTTTTTTGTTCATAAAGAAAAGAAAGTCAACCAAACATGGAGATGGCTGATAACAAAGGTTAGTTCCATTTTTTTTGCAGCTCTCTGTTTGTGCATCTTTTGTTTACTTTCTTGTGCCCAAATTACCAAATGGGGAAATCGAGAGTAAGTTGTAACTGACTAGGAAAGAATATGGAATTCAGTTTTGTAAAATTCCAGAGAGGAATCAACTTAATAGATGCAGAGTTTATCAAGCCATTAGTAACAGTTTTTTTAGAAGGTTTGCTGTAAAAATAAACGTGTATGTACATGTGTAAATACATGCAGTGTTAACGGTCATTGTTTACAAGCTTTGAAATAAAAAGCAGAAGGCAAGAAATCATGTTTTTCACAAGATTACCTCTGGTTCCAGCTATTTCTAGCTATTTTTTTCTGGAAAGTTACATTGTATACATCTTAGAGCATGCAAAATATTCTAGAAATGAGAATTTCAGATCAGGGTACCATGATTCTCAGTGTTAATCACGGCTGTGTGAAATGTAGGTTAAATAATAAATATGTTCTTTTTGCATGGTAGATGCAGAATTTAGCGTAACTATTGGAGAAGACTTAGAGAGAGGAGCAGTCAAGATGGAGGATTCTGTAAGCACCGAGAGAGGCAACATGCAGGGATTCACCCATGCAACAAGTCCTCCAGAAGAGATCAAAATCCAGGTACAGTTGTCCCTTGGAGTCAGAGGTGCAGAGCACATCATGAGGGCGCCATTCAACTCTGACCACACAAAACACCTGACTCATTCTTTGTCACCACAGTGCCAAGGATCTCTGCATTCGTGGCCACTGCCGCATAACCACCCATTCTCTGCAGTGGGGTCAAGGACTGTTGTGTTGTACAGTGAAGCACGCTGCAGTGCAGTCACACAGATTTGTTTACGGGGAACAGGGATCTGTGTTCTTGGAATCAAATAACAGTTTGTCGTCTTTCATTGCCTGTGATACCTGCGCCACGTATATTGAAAATGATGATATCTATCCGATTTGACTTCAGCCGACACCGATGACTGTTCTTTTTCCAAGAACCCAGTTTTGTTCTTGATAGTTAAAGCTGCGTTTGTGCACACTTACTATAGGGCATTGACCTCATTATTAGGGAATAGCTTATCCACGTGAAATATTTTGAATGATGGTGATGTCATCATGTTAACGGTCAGCAGGAATTACTTTTTTGAAAATGTGGGTTTTGATTTATTGGGGTATTTGTGGGATTGGGGATAAAAACATTGTTGATGACAAGCACATACATGCTGAAAACTTGCAAGTCACTGACAATTTATCGAAGAAGTTGAACAGAAATGTATAGTGCGCTAGTGAAAAAGGCCAAGTTTTTAAAACTGAAATTGTGTTCAAATCAAGGCAGAAGTCATTTGAAAGGAGTAAATCTTTTTAAGAACCAAAAAGATGCGTCCAAAACTAAAATGTACACAGTCATCATTCAAACATTTCCACAGGAGTAATGTCTCACAAACGAATATGCTTTCGTATTTGCCAGCTGGGCTTTCAATATGTTCAGGTATGCTTGTCAACATGCTTTACCTTTGAGATGTTGAGCACTATTGGCCAGTGTCTTTGTAAACAAACTTTGTGCTGAAATTAACAAATATGCTGGGAATTTAGCCACAAAGGGTACTCTTTGTACAACCAGAACAGGTTTGATGTGAGGCAGTGAGAAATTTGTTGCCTCCATCCACATTTTGAATATTCAAACGGCTGTGGATATGCATCACGTAAACAAAGAGATTCACCCAATGTGAAATTGGCCTTCACTTTAATTGTTTTCTGTTTAAATTAAAGACAAAGTACTAAACACAATATAACTCATATAACACCACATACAAGTAAATTCAATTCAGTAACTACATAAATTCCAAGGTTCCTCTTGAAAAGATACATGTACATTCGTGCATCTCCTATACATGTTCATGAAATTATGTTATTTTTCAAACATTGATTCCAACAGCTTGTTCTTATAGTTTGTTTTTGCAGATATGCACAAAATGGGATATACAAATATGTTTTGGGAAAACATATGTGACCTCAGTTACAACATTCTCGGGCAAGTTAGATCAAGACCATTAGTTAACCAGTGGTTGGTTTGTGATGTACCTGGTGCATGTGCAGTGAAGTTGAAGTGCGAACAACCCTAGTCAACTGTTGTCAGGTCATTAGGTGGCCTCGGGAAGGGCAAATTGCAAATATGAAAGTGAATGTGGTTGTTAACTAGTGACATGGTGTTTCTCTCTGGCATGTTTCTTATAACTGGTCCTCTCTGCACTGTGGTAACAGAAATGGGTTGGTGGCAACCAATGACGCGACCAACCTCTTTAGGCTGGTCGCGAATAGTTGACTTGTCTAGTCCAACCATCGTTGACTAAGGTGAGTTCGATGAGAGATAGTCAAAATATGGTTAACTATGGTCCTTGATCAAATTGCCCCTCAATGAAAACAATTACTGAACAACAGTCACTTTCTCAAACAATGATTAACTGAAATTCGTAATGGAGTTGCAGTTTTGGCAGCAATATGGACAAGTTTGTTTGTTGATAATACTTTAAGCTACATATGTTCCCAAGTTTCCTTTTGTGGACGGGACTTTTCCAGCAGCAAAGTTATTAATCATTAACCCTAACCCTCCTCAATCCTTCACCTGTTGGAGGACTGAGGAGTGTTAGGGTTAATGATGAACGACAGTAATTTCCAAGGTGGTTTTGTTATTTTTTCACTTTCTTTTCTCTGTGTGTCCACTTTTCATTTGTTTTTTTCAATTTTACCAGAGAGGGAAAAGTTTAAGGTGTTTGACTGACTCTCAGGGTGCTCCAAAATCAAAAAAGTAGAGTAATTCCAAGTTTAGAATTGATTCTTTCTGATTCTGCTGTTTTGTCACCAGCAAAGTCAACTTTAGAATAGGCCATCAGGGAAAGCACATGTTGAACGTTCCAGGTTGTTCCAGTATTAGAGGAGATATTTTCCATGTAAGCAGGACGTATAAAAAAATTAAAATTCTAGCGAAGTTGTGTAGAAACTCACAAAGCCCCTGCAGATTTTTGTTCGGAACATTCATACATAAACACATGCTCATAAATATGCATTCTATTTTGCATATATTGCACTGTTCATCAGACATACATTTTAAGCAAATATGGTTTTATCATATAGCCAAGCCAAGCGCTTGACACACAGAGTTTTATTTCTTGTCCATTTCAATCCAGTCTGCACATATGCCTTGATTTTATCCCAATCCTTTGGGCTCTATTCAACTGACACTTCCCACAGTCATTAAAAGTTGCATCTATGAAACAAAATCAGTAATAGGGTCATCTACGTAGACAACACAGCCTACCCCTGCTACTCCTCTGTGGTGGTATCAACAAGTTAAGAAAAGAGAAAAAATTGAAAGTTCTACAGAATCTGACAACAGCTTTTTATTTCCATATTGGCAACATTTTCCAGAAGTTACAGATATTTCACCAACACCTACCAAGACATCTGTTTCTAAACACTGAAACCATAACTGGTAACTAAAGCCTGGTTTCCATTCCGACGTCTGCAACGCAGAGAGCAATGTAATCAAGACGCAAACTGCAACGCAGACATGTGGAAACGTGTCAAACGGAAGTGTCACCGACAATGCAGACAAATGCAAACCAGCCCAAGTTGAGCCAGGTTAGACTATCTGCGATGTGTAGCCATGGTACCGTCATATAAACACTCACACTAGCATGACCGTGTACAACAATGTCCCTCTCACGGATACGTAGTTCCACAAATTTTGCCCATTTTCTTCTTAATATGCTTAAATACTACGCCCCATTAATCAACTAAATAGTTTCGGAGTTTCTGATGCCGTTCGTTTCAATTTTTGGGTGGAATTACGTCATGCACGTCTGGGGCCATGTCTTGCTTCCCGTCTGTGTTACAGATGACCATATGGAAACCATGTCTTATTTTGGCCCATTATATACTTCATACTACCTGGAGTAGTCAGGTTATTGTAGAAATACTTACTGATCTCCATGCTAAAAAAATTAAAGCCAGGCTTATACCATCACCAGGTGAACTTGGGCAGAAGGAACTGTAGATCTGTTGATGCCTCAGTAGTCAGTCAATGGTAAACGCACGGTTTCACGGCTTACTTCATTATGTGTACTTTAAGCAGCCAGCCAATTGAGCAAGGTGTCAGATATTGACCCCTCTGGTGAGTTCCTCACCCAAGTACGGTAACTTCCTGTGTTGTGTGGATTTGTCGAAGGAGGTAACAATCAACCTATCATTGGAGATTAAATCTTTAGAATTGTCTTCATAACTGCATGCTGGATTCGTTCTGAACCAAAACCCGAAGTTTGGATGGAAGTTAAAAAACCTAGAATGCACACACAGTGTACATGCACATGCAGTGTTTGTTTATACAGTATATGTCGAAATTTGCTTTGCTAGATGTGATTGAAGAGGCAGCTGTGTGACCTTGGTACTTTTGTCAGAGATTTTGCTGCACCCACCAGTGCTTTACAAGTGTTCTGCTCCGGTGAGCATGTTAGACTGGTCATCATGCCCATGTACATGTACTCTCCATACAGAAGTGCCGGTATAGTTCTGATAGTGTCTTATACATGCTTCCAAATTCCATGCTTTGATTTAAAGGTCAGTTTGTGAATGGTTCAGTGTCTGGTGGATAGAACCTTCTGTCAGTGAACGTTGTGCTTCACTCTGTCAGGAACATACAAGCACTTGCAGGTGAAATGAAGCTTTACATAGTTTTGTTTGAAACTTGAAATGTTTAAGTCCAACAGCCACAATGGTGTACCTCAGTCAAGTTGCTGGTGGATTTCTTCGTAATCACGGCGGTAGGAAAATCATTTTCTTTGCAAAGTTAGATATACTGTATGTTGCAGATGTGTTGACTTGTGTAGACTAGCTGTCTTTTGAGTGACCCACATGTTAAAGATCTGCAAACCTGACAGCTGAAGTGCCCGAGTGGCATTTCTGACCCATGATCTTACAATTGAAAAATAAATCTTTAACTGATTGTCAGTGCATGTCATGTTATTATTGAAACTTAATATCAAAGGGTGCCTCACATTGAAAATATAATTAGAGCTACATGTAGTTAAACGTTAATATTTATAAATTATTTATGGCATTATGAGGCTCATAAGTGCATCATAAAGATATACACAAATGCATTACTACCTGTGGTGCACTGTGAATGGGCAAGGCTTATAAGTTAGTTGATACAGCACATAAAAACTCTGCGGTGGGAAAACATCTTCACAATTCAAGCATACTACCTAACTAATATGATACACGGTGTATGTCAAAATGAAGTTTTTGACCAAAAACCTTCAGGAAGTACCAAATAGAGGGAGATGGGGGTTGGAGGATAATGACAAGAAAGGACATGTGGGAGGAAGGGCAGGAACTTTGGATGAAGATGGGGCGAAAGATTAAAGAATCAATGAGGACGTTGAGCAGTGAGCAAACCATATTGGATTCATCAATTATCAGCTATATATTTGCCGCAAATTATGTTTTGTTCATCATTTACCAAAAAAAATGTATTTAAGGAATTTCCCCAGCTGATCTGCTTTCATCTCGTCTTGAATCAAAAGGCCACAAGTTGTGTCACACTTTACTGAAATATGAGCATTGTTGACACTGGCTGGGGGGGATCAGTCCTCCCTCCACCAGACTTTTTCCACAGGCAGGTCCTATAAAGGGATGGGTCCCAATGGATCAGTCTGTTAAGGGCTGATACCAGATGGTCTCACAACTGGCTCTCCACTCTGAAAATCCTTCCTCTGCTGTTGATTGTTGAGCCAAACAAGTAGCAGCTAAATTTATATTGATAAGCATACTATTAAGCAGCCAGCTTAACGTGTACATGTACGTGTATGTTTGCACCTCTGTACATGTAGGTCCGTGGAATGACCTGTGAGAATTGCACCTGGTCCATCAAAGAACACTTGGCAAAAGTAAACGGGGTGGCCAGTGTTTCGGTGTCCCTTGAAAAGGAAATGGCAGCTGTCCATTTTTATCCTGAGGAAGTCAGCCCGCAAGAGCTGCAGGAAGCCATCAATGACACGGGGTACGAGGCTGAACTTCAAGGTGAGATGAACATTGAAAGTGTATCGCCACCAAAATACGGTCAATCTTGTTAACATTGGGACTGACATATTTGCTATGTACTTTAGGCCTCTTGCCTTTCCAACAATAGTAAACATAACAATACCTTTCCATTTCACTTGTCACAGTTACGTTTATAGGTACCGGCTAGATGTAGACCATATCATTTTTTCTCATCATGATATGGTAATGTCTTTTAAAAGTGGAATTGCCTACTGGGATCTTGGTGATATTGCTTTTATTATCGGCAAATATTTCTCAACCTGAGTTTTCTGAAAACATTGATGACCCTTCTTTTGTTTTTCCCAAAATTGAGCTTCATCAGTTGAGCAAAACCCACTTCATTGCCGTGGTACAATGTAAGGTGTCAGAAACCTAGGGCTGAATCTTTTTTATGGCTCGTGAAGTTTCTAAATAACAAACATATGAACAAGCTCACAGTGAAGAGACCGTGCATCAGTGAAATTTTTGTTGGTACATACATTAATATTAAGAATAGCTGCTAGGTAGTGGTAGTTTTAAACCTTACCCACAGATGCTGTATCTTGATTGGCCAAGAACCAATCACATGGTAGTCACTGTTTTTGCTATCTTTTTGCTCACGGCCAGAAGAATTATATTTGTAAGTAACCAAAATACTATATCTGTAGCAAGCAGAGAGGTATTGTGATGACCATCGATGTCGCGGTTGCGCTCATTTTTGTAAATATTAGCTCACTTATCCAGCGTGCTCGGATCTCCAGAAGAACACTTAAGATAACTGAGCAGATTGCATTGCCACAACGTGCTTAGTTTGCCAGTGAGCTTATCTTTCCAGCCGCACACATGTTTGCTACTTGCTGGCGCTAGTGGTATGTTGGGGGTTGGTTTCGTATGATTATAGAAATATTGTGTCAGGCCTGCCTTGCTGCAAAGTCTAAGTGCGGGCTGGGGTGAATTCGGAAGAGACTGGAAGATCGAGGAAGCTAGAGTAAAGCTACATATTCATCAGTGAGGTACAAACTGGGCATTGCTGCACATACGTTCAGGTTGCAGTTCAGGCCATTCAGGGTATGTTCTGGACCCTTGGGTTTTATCCCGAGTTAGCAAACTCTCCACACCCTCACTGCCTCCAGTCACCATGTAAGCCGCTTCACGATTGGAATTCCTGCAGTCTCCTGATGACGGACCGTACTGTCTGAAACGTTGAGTACACTTCGGTTTCTTTCAGACCCACACATACTTGCGCCGTGCAACTACTACCATAAACCTACGACTTAACATGATAAATCAGTGAACAATTATTTTTAGATAATGCCATTTATGAACAGGATTACGCTTAAATCTTAAAGTCGACTACTTTGTAGCTTTCTGTGTGTGTGTGCGCACGCATGCAGGCACCGCCAATGCTGTTTATTGATTGGCTTGGTTCAGCACATGACTAAACATACAGTGCTCTCGTAAGGCTAGTTCACAAATTTATGGTAATAATTTATCTCATGGTGTTGTAAAAGTAGCCTCCGTCAGTGATCCAAGGAGCCAGTGTTCTAGCCACCGTGGGCGGCACCAGGCAGTACCACCCAATATTACAAATTTTCGCCCGACTCTCAGGTTCAAATTGGCTGTGCCGCCCAGCACGGATTTTCAAAAAATGAACTGAAATATTACTGAAAATGTACCAATTTGATCGTATTTCAAGCATCAGAAAGCATTGAGAACTTCAAGCTAGCATTGTTACAAAATTCAGATGTGAAATTATGGGATATAATGTAGCCTCCCCGAGGCAGTGTGCACTTGTCCATAGTCTTGGCTCAAGACCAGCCGAACAGCGGTATCAATAGAGGGTGCAAATCCAGTCCGGCTATAAGCCACAAGAGAGCTCTGCTCATTGCGCTCGCTACGTTTCGCAATCCACTACGCTCGCTACGTTTCGCAATCCAAACATTTACCCGGCACTAAAATGGTCCTAGCTAGAACACTGCAAGGAGCATTCTTTTTTCTATGGATCACACTGAGAGGCTGGTTTTGCTACACTGTTCAAAGCAGTATTTGTATTGGATATACATTTAGATGGAGGTACTGTACGTGTTACTTGTTTTCTCTGATAGAATCTTAAAGTTAACGATAAGAATGTACTGTTTCAGGAATGGCTTCCGAGTGCATCTCTTTCTATTGTTTTCACCATTGACAAAGTACTGCATCCATTTCAGACTAACTTTTGTCATCACAGGTAGCTCAAAGTGTGTGCATGTATCCACTTAATACTTTCAAGGTTTTCCAGGCTTGCAAACTTAACTAAAATCTGAACTCTTCCATGATGCATTTTTAACTCATGTAGTTTTTTTTTCAGGAAGTCCTATATCTGAACCGTTGTTCTGGTTATTTGAATGAAAAGAAGTGTGTAGTTTGCAGGTCTTCTTTGATGTAATCTTAATTGTTAATTTTTTCACTCATGCTTGCGCAAAAAGGACGGAGACCTTGTCTTCAACACAAGGAGGATCTCCACCATCCGAGAATAGAGGAAGAAGGAAGTGAACTACAATCACTCTTAGCAAACAGAGATGGTAACCAAACAAGACTTTAATAAATGTCACTTTCCAACATTCACCACTGCATCGTACATTTTGGAACAGTTTTTCTTTGACATTACCTCGTCATGCATTGTTTCTCTGTAGATACTGTAATTAAGAATCAAATCAAAAGCAAACGGCAATGTTTGGAAAGTCCTATGGTGCAATGTTTTGTCCAAGCTTTGCCGGGGATGTATTTTGGCATTAATGAAAGAAAATTAGTGATGCATTTTTTTATGTAACTGCGAACAGTGACGACATACTACATTTGGCTTTACAACAAAAAGATGCAAGCAGATTATATTTTATTTTTAAATAAACTTCAAGGTATGCTCTTCACGGTTATACACTATTGGCATATATTTGAAAAGCAAAAGCATATCTATATGTAAGTTTGGTAATATGCTACTTTTTCTGCCGTCTGGAAATGTTTGCATGGCCCCAAGTGTCAAATCTCACTTTAGAGCTGTCACATGATTGTAAAGAATAACTTGAAGTTTCCAAAACATCGATCTACATATACATATATATGTATAATAATGCAACATAATTGGTTCAGCGTTTGGGTAACTGAAACATTTGCTAGCTACATTTGCCAAAGTGCACCCCTGGTAGAGTGTTTGCATGATTGGACAGTGCTCGACTCCATTACAAGGAATTTATACAAAACTCCATGCATCATTTTTTTCTTTAAGTTCATAGCATTACTGCCCTCAGTAGCCCGGTGCTTGCTTTTTGCTCTGTCGTAGCCATAGTTTTTCTTCTGTTTTCTTTTATTTCTGGATTTGTCGGCACACATCTTGAAATTGTGTTGCAAAAAGGGAGATGCCACAATCATTTCAAACCCAAAATTCATGCACTGTCATTTTGTCCAGTTGAAATGTACAAGTAACTTGGACATCAAGTCATCTGACACACATACACACACGTCAGGTGTTTTTGTACTTACTGTTTTACACAACTTTAATACAGTCAGCTACTGATGAGATTAAGTGATAAGCATTGTCAGAGATTTTTGGCATTTGAATCACCAAACTAACAGGTTTGGCCTTATATGCTGTAATTTCAAAGCCAAAGAGGGTAATCAGTCAAACCAACAGTCCTGAAGCACCATGTCAGACTTTGTTTCATGTGTTCTTTCCTGTGCAGGCTTAATGGGTCATGTCCTAACTCCCTGCCATAGGATAGTGCACAAATAAGGCATGATGTCATTATATGTTATAGGTCTTATTTAGAGCTACTGAATGCTGGAAAGAGCCTGAATTAAGGCCTATTCAAACTTAGTGCTAGAGCAAACATGATCCCAACACCAGATCAAACATTTGCACTGTAAATTTGCAAAAAAATGAAAAACACTTTTCAACTGGAGTGAATTTCATCACAGATGTTTCATGTCATCAAATTCACTTTGCTTTCATGTTAGCCCAAAGGCAGGCCCGTCGTCAAGGGTGGGGGGGCCACCCCCCTCCCACCCAGCAAGCAGCCCCCTCCCCCATCGACAAAAACCATAAGCATCAAAATTATCAATAGTTTTTGTGATGTGTCCCCTAGAGCTGGTGTATGGTTCCCCTAATTCCCAAAGCTGGCAACGGCTGCCTGAGGGGTAATGAACTGGCTTTCCAGTATGTTTTTGTTTAGCCTATAGCAAATTGCAAAGAATAACAGTATCAGGAAGGAATACGGGCGATTCACAAAAGTGCGTCACCGAAAGTTTGCAACACGTTGGCCAATCATAGCGCACCAAATTTGTCGACCCTTTCCAAAAGCGCATTGGGTCGACAAATTTTGCGAATTGTAATTGGCCAACGCGTTGGAAACTCTTGGTGGCGTACTACTGTGAAACGGCCGTTTTAAGTTCTGGTACCTGTAGTCCATGGCCGTGAGAAAATGACAGGTGCATTCAAGCTTTGGTTCATGATCAGGAGACTCAGAGGTTGATTGTTTTGGAGTTCCAATACTTGCACAGTCTATATTGTGTCACCATCTTCTTTGGTCAAGAATTTAGAGTATTACTTTTTTCTGTGTTTTCACTTGGTATCATGTTCAGAGTTGTACATATAGCATAGTATCATATTTCCTTGTTCATTTGCCATAGTCACATTCATCAAGTTTCACAGGTCAGATATTCATGCTGTGAATTTGCAAAAGTTGAACACAGTTATCAACTCAAGTGCATTTGCTGCAGATGTTTTGCATTAAGAAAATTGCTTCACTTATAAGCATAAACTGGGCTCCTCTAGTAATTCTCTTAGTAGCTGAATGAAAGCCAAACCTTACTTCTTTTCTTTCATTTGGTCTTGTCCCTCTGTACTTGTATTTATGAGACTTGAAATATTTGAAATGTTGAACATCTGGAGTTGTGTGCTTGGACAAGTTTACAAAATTTTGATTGATCATGTGCCATTACACACTAGACTTCTCACCAGAACAATCCCATTTGTGCAGTTTTCCCGTCTTGCCTCAAAAATGCCTTGCGTTCTTCTTCAAATTTTTCTAGTTTCTGTCCTAAAATTCCACTCCATATTCAAAATTTGTTAATTATTAACTGTAATTTCTCAGTTTTCACTTGTGAATCATCGACCCTATGATTGAAGATATGTAGTTCAGGGTGTAGTTTGGGTTATATAAGCTTGATCATTGTAAAAGTAATGGTCACAAAAACAGGTGTTTCTCTTTTCACTTACTCCTTCTGATCTTTCTAAATCAGTGTATCATCCCTTTTTTGTCCAAGGACAAAAGCCCACACAAGTCTCATGGCTGTAATGTTACAGCTTCCACCAGTTTCTATATGGGAATTCTTTGGATTTTGTAAGGATGCACATTCGCCAGCCCCCCTTCTCTTGGCATGCACATGCACACAGCCGTGCGTGCAAAATACAATCCTCAAAGCACAAGTACATGTATAGTGGAACCTCGAACAATGCATTATCCAAAGTGATAAACCCGATATCAATTGAACAATCTCCGTTTAACTTGCGTCTATCACACAAAAATTACGCATCCCCACTGGATACACATATATGCAGTTACAAATGAGATAGTAGCGCTGACCCAAACAGCTGTGATGCCCATGAATGAACCTTGAAACCTTCTGCGGCACATTTGTTGTACATTGTTAACTTAATTTCAAGTGAGAATTTTCATTCCCAAGAAATGAAGATTTTTTTTACTAGACTGGAAAAGACTTGCTCTTTTGATGTCAGTAGCTGACACTTTGGAAAACACTATTTCTGAAACACTAAAGCAGCTATAGCAGTAAAATGTCATTCGTCATAAATCAGGTGGTGAACATACATGTACATGTATGAGAACAGAGGTGCATATTAACTGAGTGCTAGCTTGTTATTCATATCATCGTGGATGACATCATCATGAATTCACCTCAATCGGTTATATGTGACTATTCTATGGAAACTTGTACCAAGTTTCAGCCTGGTAATTGCAAATATTTCTGTTTTGGGGGGTATTCCATTGATGTCTAATTTTAAGGTTGTAAAGGTTTCCAGGTGTTTACATTTTTTTTTAAATTGAAACTATAGATAAATTTTTACTAGTTGTGCATTGCTATCAGAGCAAGTATGGTCAAAAGACAGGAAAAAGAAGACCTGAAAAGGCATATGATAAATTTTATTCTGGCATATTTTGGTGGTCTTTGCAGAGGGCTCCATTATTAAGTTCCTCAAAAGAGGAAACAACCATGTATGTTTTGGTTTGGGCAAAAAAGGTTTTATACCTGTACATTACCAAGAACTTTATTCCATTTTCAGTATTTGCTTCAGCTGATACCAGCCCCGTTTGCCCTTTTTTTGTAAGATGGCCACCTGAAAAACTTGTTCTGGGTATGCTCATAATCATCCATAATTCGGTTCAGACAAAGCTAGTAACCAGTGAAGACTGGTGGACCAGGACTAGAGGTGCACTAAACCAATTTATTCCCAAGATTTGTTTTAAACACCAATTTATTCCCAAGATTTGTTTTAAACACCAAATTATTCCCAAGATTTGTTTTAAACTCATGAACAGTTTGACATACATTGTATGAAACTGTTTGGACCATTTACCCATGTAGGACGTCAAAGATTGACCATTGGATTCATCAGAATGAGACACGTGCCTTTGTGTCTGACAGGGCTTTTTCCTGTGACTTTTGAAATGTCACTTTATTTCATATAGATTTTACATTTCCAATTTGTATTTCCAACACCAGTATGTATATTTTGCATTCGTAATTTGAATAGATTGCAATTTTTCATTGTTTTACGTGGATTTTTTTTTCTGTTTAAATTTCTTTTGCTGCACAGTCTTATTTGAGTAAACCTACACATTTTTTTTTCTTGAGTTGTTCCATGTCTCGTCTCATAGTTTTGTATCCATAGTGTTAAGGCGGAATTACCAAATTACCCCTGGACTGTAATTTTCCCCCATGGTCACTCAGTGAGTGTACTACTCCTTCAGGAAAAACCTGTGATGGGGGAAGGGGGGAGTAAACTTGTTAGGCAGAATTGTCAATACTATTACACAGGGCAAACCAGATGGTTCCCTTGCCAACCTCTGCAGGGACAGTCAGGGTAAACTTTGGACATGACGAGAACAGACGGGACAAAGTAACTATGTTTCACTTTTTTTTATCTACTGTACAACCATCTAAGGAAGTTTGAGTCAGCAGGTAGCCCCTAACTCATGTAGTACCCTTAAGGATTATAGAATTTCAGTGGGATAACCTCTACAATGACAAATGCCAGCCTTAAAGCTTCCTGCTACCTGCACGCCTCCTGGTTTTGATCCTCCCATTTGGTAGCCTCCAGGCTATGAGTACCCTTCACAAGCGTAACCAAACCACTATGGACCAAAATTTATCCCTAATTCTCCCCCCCCCCATATCCCACAGTGTTCAGTGTCCCACACCAGTACTGACAACAGTGGCCCACACTCAAATCCACAGAGCACTTTCTGTAGCCTCGTATTACCTGAGCGCAGCACTCTCCAGCACTCCCATCTTGGACGAGATCCAAAACTGCCCTGACAGATGCGCTGCATCACAGTATCTATGTCCTGTTCTAAAGTCCCTGTAATATTTGCACATTTTACGTTTAAATGTACATGTGCACTGCATAAATGGCAATTTATTTAGTTTTACTTACTTGTTTTACATTGTGTTTTGTTCTTTAATTAAGATTAGCTACATAAAGTTCCTCATAACTTACAGTTTTATGATATTTTTGTTTGTAATGTTTTAAAAACTTAATGGATTGTAATAAGGCCTCATTAACCTTTATGATCCGTGACAGAAATGCAAAAAGATGACTTGGCCTCTGGTCAAATTGAAGGAAATGCTATCCTGATGATAACCAGGAAATAACGCATGGGTTGGTGCAACCCTTGCTTTTTCTTTCAATGGTACTTCCTTGAGGAAACTCCCTGGAAAAGGCCAGTTCTGAAAGTGGATTTGGGTTGGTTGGTAAATGTAATGTAGGTGGACTAGCGATTGTGGGGACCTTCCTCAGTTTGAGGTCTGACTTTTGTTCGGGAAGCTAGTGGTGTTAATTTTTTCTCACTGTTTTTAAAATTTTGTGCACAGTTACATTCTGGTTAGGTAAGTAAAATTTGGCGTTTGTTTTTTAATTTGGGTCCCACATATACTTGTTTGAGTTGTTCGTTTGAAATTGCTTACTTTTTTACTTAGCAAAATAGCATTGTTAGTTCATTCATTCACCGTCAATTTGAAGCTGTAGTGTTTTTTTGTTTCTTACGGAAGTATTTTGTTAATTTTGTTTAAAGATTGTTAGTTCTGCTCAGTTGCAGTGCGAGGTAACTGAGGTCAAATGTGTTGATCTAATGTCTGGTGAACCAGAAGAAAAACAACATTGAATTGAAGTATTTTTATGATATTGTTTCATTTTCCACTTTCGTAGAACTCGTGTCAAGCAGGAAAGGCGAAGGAGCATCTGAAGACACAGAGGGAGCAGGTAGAACTATTCTTTTACTTTGAGCTGATCGGAAGAAATTTCAAGTTTTTCTCAGTCAGGTGCTAAAGAGCAGTGGAATTGGATTGGCAGAAATACATGTACAGCGATAAATAGAAATTAGAAATGGCAAATAAATGTGCTTGAAGGCTGGCTTTTCAAAGAAGAAATTGACAAAGTCAGGATCCAAGTGTTCATGCTCACTGATCTTTTGACTCAATTTCTGCTTAACATTTAATCAAGTTAATGCTCCCTAATCAGTAGTTTCCAGGATTCGAAGGAGTAACGAATGATAAGGGAATGAAGGTGGAAATTAACTGGCAGGACACTTATCTGTGGCAGGTTGTGTCTTTAAGTTTACCTCTCTGAGAGCCACCAATGGACGTATTATATGAGCGCTCTGATTAGGATGCACATGACTCAAGTGTGCAAATCCATTGCATCTTTGCCAAATAAAGCACACCTTAGTTTGGTTTTGCAGTTGCAACAAATCAAATGTTCATCAATAATTCTGTTGATTGTGTTTTCTTGCAAGGAGTCCTTTGAGGATACCCTATTTTGAATGGTGCACTGACGTGTTCAAGAAATCTTTACTGCATAAGTTGGTCTTATTTTGATGAACAGGTTTCTGAGTAAATTTCTCATTCTTACTGAAAAGTCAATTTGAAAATCGCGCAGTGCATTTTAATGGATGTTTTACTTGTCTCCCTGTTCAAATGACTGTACCCTTCCCAGTACACGTGCTGCAGGTGTTTCACTAGTCTGGATATTGAGACATCCTGTTTGACTTATGAACGGATATTCCTGAGTCAGGTTGTTTATCTGTTAGCCTAAAACAAACATGCCTTGTGGTTCTAGATGATTCCGCAAAATGAATACTGACAGTTAGAGTGTAATTTCTTTTTTAAAGGGGAATTGAGCGGGAAGGAAGAGTTTATGCTGGCATGAGAAGGAAGAGTTTATGCTGGCATGAAGTGCTGCTTACAACAGTTATAATAATGTGTACCCACAATCACACACACCAACCACTCCTGTTAAATTAAGGCCATGTACTGTTATTGCAAAGTGGGCACATGGAACATTCCAAAAGACTCTATGACTATGACAATGGACGTTCATTTTTAGTGCACTGTGTTTCTGTTGTTAGACGTTTGCAGTGAGATCACCTTAGCTGGAAATGAAACTGCTGTAATTCTCAAATTAAACTCTCAATTTGTGCTAAAATTCTGATGTAATGCAAACACTTATGTCCTCACATGTACTCGTTTATTATTGGACAGGAAAGGGCAATCGTCAGAACCAAGTACAGTATATGTCTTTTAATTTTGCCAAAATCTTGAAATTCTGAAAAGATTCCGTCTTGGCACACACTTATTGTGTTTTGCAGGAGGATCTATCGAGATGGTGAGGTTCTCAAGTAAGGATGGATCCGACGAGGAGCGGGCAACCATTAAAATCTCTGGCCAGAACAAATACCAGGCACTGAGCAGCAAGAGCCAAGAGGAAAAATGCGTGCTGAGGGTGACGGGGATGACCTGTGCCTCCTGTGTGGCTACCATCGAGAAAACCCTGGTCAAGCATCGAGGTAGGACCCTCTGGCAGGGGCCGCATAGATTAGGCTGGCGACAGTGGGACCTGATTAAGTGTTTTCCCTATCTTCAAGTTTTCCATAGGCTCTACTGGCACCAGTGTTCTGTAGGCTGTAAGCACCTTTGTTCCATGTGCCCTTGGCACCAGTGTTCTGTAGGTTGTAGGCACCTGTGTCCCATGTGCCCTTGGCACCAGTGTTCTGTAGGTTGTAGGCACCTGTGTCCCATGTGCCCTTGGCACCAGTGTTCTGTAGGTTGTAGGCACCTGTGTCCCATGTGCCCTTGGCACCAGTGTTCTGTAGGTTGTAGGCACCTGTGTCCCATATGCCCTTGGCACCAGTGTTCTGTAGGTTGTAGGCACCTGTGTCCCATGTGCCCTTGGCACCAGTGTTCTGTAGGTTGTAGGCACCTGTGTCCCATGTGCCCTTGGCACCAGTGTTCTGTAGGTTGTAGGCACCTGTGTCCCATATGCCCTTGGCACCAGTGTTCTGTAGGTTGTAGGCACCTGTGTCCCATGTGCCCTTGGCACCAGTGTTCTGTAGGTTGTAGGCACCTGTGTCCCATGTGCCCTTGGCACCAGTGTTCTGTAGGTTGTAGGCACCTGTGTCCCATGTGCCCTTGGCACCAGTGTTCTGTAGGTTCTAGGCACCTGTGTCCCATGTGCCCTTGGCACTAGTGTTCTGTAGGTTGTAGGCACCTGTGTCCCATGTGCCCTTGGCACCAGTGCTCTGTAGGCCCCAATCATCAGTAGGCCCTACTCCCCCGAAGTACAAGCACCAATTTCATAGCACTGGTTAGCACTGGATCCTCACAGTTTTGCGTGTTGCATGTTGATGCTATCAAAGCTGGTACAAGCTACATGTATAAACTATGTACAGCTTGGCCAAAATAAAAGAAATCAAAGAGAAACGGTAATTCTTGTGTGTGTGCGCTTGGCCGTGTTTGTGTTTCATAAAGTGCCTACATTATTTCCACGGGCCAGCAAACTTTTTAGAACCATAAGCTATTACTGCAGTGGCATCACGCATACTCCAGCGGTACACATGCTGGATGTCGTAACTTGCCAAAATTTATGAGCAATATTTGCATGAGAATGGTGCTCGCACGTACAGTGATGGTTCCATGTAGACTACAGGTCATCCCACTGGGATGTGCATTAGTAGACTTTTTTGTCCTTTTCTGTATTTATTGTGAAAGAATTTAAGGAGCAAAAACCTTAAAAATGGATTTTGTTACAGAAGTGTTAATTGCCAGGAAAATTTAGACTGAGCTAGGATGAAACTGGGGGACAGGTTTTTGGCCCTAAAACCCAGCAGCAGTTGTATGTACAGTATGGGTGTGTTTTAGATCGCGTAAGGGCTGATGAAATGAAAGGAAATGATTGTTTCAGGCTACATTAAAAGCTTACTTCAACCTCGACTGTGCATTTACTGAGATAGAACAAATTTACAGGTTTTGTTGTTATCATCTGGTGAAATTGCTTTGTTATTATATTTCCTGCTTAAGTTGGATTCAAACCCACGTACAGTCTAAAAAGTCAAAATCAATTTTTTTAACGATGATACTTTGTTCGTTGGAGGGAGTTTTTGTATGTGTGATGATTTGTTGATTGTAACTTGTCATTTTTAGTTGCTTTATTTTCCCAGTCATTACTGCATTATGTGGGTCCAGTTGTGGTCCTTTTCCTTTTACAGTCGCAGTCACTTTGATGGTCATAGTCTTTTTGTCTTTGTTTTGGGGTCATTCTATAAATGTTGGGCCCGACGTGTGACATTTTTTTTATCCCTGCTACACCTTTATACATGTATGACTGAAATTGATTTCAAACTATTTTTATTAATTTGGCAGGTGATTTGCGTTTGCATATGCCGGAGATAACATGGACTGGAAAAAAATGGACCCCAAATTTATAGAACGACTCTTTTGTGTGTGTGCTTCCCATACATATGTGCTTGCTACATGAGCCTAAGCCGGTTGAGAAAACTGAAGAACGCCACTATAAGTGATCATAAAATGTCCACGTTACCTTGGGGACCGATTTTTACTTTCAAGGCAGAAAGTTTGGAAGCGAATTCTTTCATGTATTTTTGAAATGCTCTATCAACAGGGATCAGAACAGCCCTTGTTGCCTTAATGGCACAAAAGGCCGAGGTGACTTACGACCCTGATGTCATGACACCAGCAGAAATCCGAGAAATGATTGATGACATGGGCTTTGATGCCGAGGTTCTTGAGGAGAAGAATCAGGGTGGGATTGAAACATTGAAGTTGACGGTGAGAATTTACTCGCACATCATCTTGCTCTCATGTCTTGCCCCAGGAGGTATAATTTTTGTCATGTAAGCTCATTTTTGTAGTTTGAAGAATGCCTTGGTTTCCTCCACATTCTCCGATATACCTCAAAAACCGCTCTTAGCTTAAAAGGGATAAATAGAGCTTGGTTTCCATTTGATTTTGAAGGACAGTATTGCCAGAGAGTTCCTGACGACTGTTAAGATGTGGAAATGTTAATGGAAATGTTTTATCAATACTGATACACACACTGATTCGGACGATAAGCTATTAAGCAAGGACCATGTTCAACTTTGCTAATTACTGCGCTTAGTTTTAGCAGGTGTATGCTATGACAGGAACATTCAATACATACTAAAGTTGCTCAGCAATGTCATCTTCTGAAGACTGAGCACTGAAAAAGAGCTTTGAAAAACAAATAGGTTTGATAAATGTAAATTTGGATTGTTTAAGTTGATAAAAGCTCTTTCAGCTCTCAAGGTGAACTGCTCAGTAGTCCTGTTGACAGGAGCGTCATGTCCTATTTGTCTATTTCCTTCTCTAATATAATTCTATAGACATACTAGCTGGGAGAACTCATGAAGTTAAACAATGTCACTACCCAGTACAATATGTTAGAGGGACAAGCTACCGTGTGAGAAATTTTAAAGTTTTGAGACCAAGTATCATGTACCATAAATGATGACAGTGCCTTTACGTATTCTTTTCGAAGGGAATTTCACCAACCACAGGACTATTACTCCATCCGTTTAAAGAGATTTCCCGAGAAGTCAGACATTCACATCATTAAAAGCAGCGGTTGTGTGCATATTACCTATATTTTGTTGATTTACAGAATGTGAAAAATTATGCCAATAGGATGTTGTATTTAAGTTATCTGTGCAGACAATGACATCTTTCCCAGAGTAGAGTTGAACAAGTTTGTCAGTGTCTGTTGAAACATTGAAGTTGCGATCTATGCTTCAGTCGGCATTTTATCCATTAACACGGTGAAGAAATTTAGAACTGAGAAAAAAAAAAAACCAAAAAATCACATCATTTCCGTGCTAGACTCTTTTAAAAGCAATCGCTCAAGGACATTGCTACGTCCATAGTGCAGGTAAGGGTCAGCTGACGGCCTTGGTGGTGTTTCTCCCCCAAGATTACATCTAAATCTGCAAAGTCAGTTCCATTGAAGTGTCGTGCTCATTGTTTGTAGTGTTCAGTTGGAAGCAGATTCTTGTGACAAATAGCATCTGGACTACAGCTGATTGTAATTTTACTGATAGTTTTCAAAAACTTCATGCTGTTTAGTTTATTTGAAAAAAATCATAACTCGGTACTTTTATTATGACAGACATTTAGAGAGATCTCAGACACTGCTCCATCACCATAAAGAGCCCTTCCCTGTATTTACTTATGTACCGTTCCTAGAACTTCTAACACCAGTTATATTTGCGCGAGCATTGCACGTGACTGTGATAACATTTGGGAAATTCCCATTAATCATGTGCTGGCTGTAATAGTGAAACTGGTGATGTTATTCACATGATCAACCCGTGCAAGTGTTTATCAGGCACAGTCATGTGATCAGTACAGTGACATCTAGGTTCCTGGTTTCTTTAATTGCTATTCGGATACTGTTTCTCTAAAGTGAATTAACCTACATGTACATTCTTGCTCCAGTTTTTACTGGCAGCAGTTTGATATGGCATTTAGATTTGAAACATTTTAGACAGATGTGATGGTTTTTCTTACAGCCCTATCTTTTTAAAAGGTTCCACCACTTTACAGTACAACAGACTTTTCCTCTTACAAAAGAATTATAACACTAATGTCACAAACTCTTGCTTCACAAAACACAACATTATTATTTTCAGAATCAAATGTGCGGAATCTTTTTAGTAAAAAATTCACAGCCTTAATTTGTGTTAAAATTCAAATGGTGTATTGACTTGTACAAAGATAATTTGGGAGCCCAGAATTCAAAACCATTATTACAGTAACACCATGCTCACATGCAAATTGTATACATATTGAGTGCCACATGTACCAGCAGTCTTGGAGCCTTTGTGCACAGTCGGAGGCCAAGTAAACATTCTCCTTCAGATATTGTCTTGTTCTGTTCATTCATATGGCACTCGTGGGGCTTCCAAGATAGCTGTATTAATAACAGTCAAATGTCAGTTCCTGAGCAAAATCTTTCAATTTTAATTCATAGCCACTTTTTCATCTGGGGTGGATTAGAATTTCAAAATGAAGTTCTGGAATAATGTAGTACAGAACTCAATTTAAAAAGGACAATTTTGCTTAAGGAAGCAATTGAAGAAGATTGACTTGTTACAGTAAACACTAGTTTTGATAGCCAGAGATGCCATGCTTCATAGAAACATTTAAAGGGCTCTAACCCATTCTCATTTGCGTTCACATTCGGTACTTCCTGGTGTTTTGTTTTGTTTGTTTTTGTTTCACTTTTGTCTGTCTGTAGGGAAAAGTTCAAATGTCCTGCCTCATCTCAAATATATTTCAAGCTATACAAGTGTTAAAACTAATGGCAAATATCACGTTTAGATCATCCTTTTTATCCCTTTGATGAGACATTTTATTTAAAGAAGGTAGTGTCAGAGGTTGGAATGAATCCAATCAAATACACTGCCAAATCGGGGTCAGCAGTGTTGCTGTCTCAGGGGGTAGCTAAACAAGAAAATTGGCTACAGGCCAAAGAATGTTTAGTGAGGGTGACGTGTTTCAGCCATCCGATGACATGTACTGTAAATGATAAATTTCAAAATCCTGTTATTTTCGAACACTGTCACTGTACACAAGTTTAGGAGGAAAGTTCAATGAAAAATCAGTGAGAATTGGGTTTTTTTTTTCATTTGACCTCCAAGAGGGTCGATTGGTATGAGAAGTAAAGAAATATGCCTTACATTTAGCAATATGAAATGTATTGCAACCCTGATATTATGGAAGCACATGTAAATACATATGTTTTCTTATTCCTTTTTTGTTTGTTCCAAATATAGTTAATAATTTTTTTTTTGTTCTTGCTATTTGCGTCAGATTTCTGGCATGCATTGTGCGTCTTGTGTAAAGAACATTGAATCCCTGGTAATGCGCATCAAGGGGGTGACGCACGCATCGGTGGCACTGTCCACGTGCCGGGGTGAATTCAAATACAACTCCAGTGATGCAGGGCCTCGGGCCATTATCAAAGCTATTGAGGTAACACAAAAAATCATTTACTTTAGCAATGCAAGATTTATGAGGTTACGTAGTTCAAAAAAGTGGATTGGTATTGGTATGATTTATTTGCTGTTTTTTTTTTTAAGTTGTTAAATGTATTCATTCATTTATTTATTTCTTATTTTAGTGTTTGGTGATTGGTTGTCACTTCTCTAAGAGTATCATTATTAGTATTATTTCATTTCCCGTCCTCCCGAAAGCATGAAAAAAAGGTCAAAAATTTAGCCTCTCTACACAGAAAGGTTATAAAGATAAGAAGAAATTTCCAACATTTTTGGGGCCTCCCCCCCAAAAATATTTTGTTTACTCCCCTGAAAGTGTGGTTGGTGATCCACCTTTACAGGAAGCCGGTTTTGAATGCAAGCTTGCCACGGACGAGGCCCATGCCTCCACTGCTCTCCAGCAGCAGAAAACTGTCAAGAAATGGCGCAACTCCTTCCTGGTCTCCCTCATCTTTGGCCTCCCTGTCATGGCCACCATGATCTACTTCATGATCCAGAAAGACCAGAAGGAGAACCTGATCCTGTTGCCGGGGCTGTCCCTGGAAAACCTCATCCTCTTCGTCCTATCGTCCATTGTTCAGGTGAGTCTTCGTTTCCAAAGTGTGTCTTGCCGTATTCATGTTATTTTTCTGTCTTGGTCAGCCCATACACTAGAGATATAGCAATTAATAAATGCATTAAATACAAGAATGGCATGACATGTAGCACCATGTTACAAAAATTAATTGACATCGTGCCTTGTGTTTTGTCTGGCAATGTGCTCATTCTGTATCTACCACCAGTCAAGGTAGCTGGCCTCAACTCATCTTCCCCACTGTGACCATCATGTCACATTAGAAATGACAATTACCAGATACTCTTATATGCAGTGATATATCCAATAATGGACATGCATTGATTAAGTTGCTTTCACATGTGGGAAGGTGGTGCTCTGTGACCAAAACCTACTTTTTGTGAACACTTGGCGTATGATCTGAAGCACAGTACTTCACTGCAAATGGAACTGGACAAAACTGAGGAATTACTTCCTATATTTGTGGGAAAAAAAATCACGATGTGGCTCTCTAATGAAAGCTGTGAGACTATGAGCAGCTGTAAGGGTTTCAAAGAGTTACAAAAATCATATACAACCAAATACCTCTCCCCCGACATGCACAGCATGTGGACAATTTATAAGTAAATGCCACAGTGTCAAAGGTGTCAGACACTTCCATTACTGCCATAAAGGAAGTTAAAAGTATCAGGTTCTGTTATGATATCAAGACCTCACCAGTCATATCACAAAGAAGGGACGCAATCGATACACTTCTATCGTGCAGCTACTATATGTTGCACTTGGTTAAAATGCAGTCTCATGGGACAAAATTCAGGGTACAGAAAGTGTCCTAAGGCCAGTTTTCTCACGGGGCAAAATAACTTTATTTGCTGCTGCAGTAAGTGAAAAAAAGGGCTTTGAATTTGGAGCCAGGTTGGAATCTGGGGTGAATCAAAGTTTCAAAATGAAGTTGTGAAATTGAGGCATTTTTTCTGGGGGGGGGGGTTTTCGTCAGACATAACCAAAGTTAAGATTTACAAAAACCCTCAATATAAGGCTTTAAAAGTGTAAACCTGTTTTCTCATTTTCGTAACAAATATGTTTGCATTTTTCAGTGTGTAGTGCAGTTGACTCTTAGGAATTGTTCTCCCTGCTGTCTTGTTAATTTGGTTGTTTGAAATCAGAAATGTGTAATCAGTGAGGCTGTTATTTGTTCAGAAAACTATTTCAAAGCAGTTTACTTTGCAACGCTTGTTTGTAACTTTCTGAACTATCCACAGTTTGTTGGAGGGAGGTACTTCTACGTTCAGGCCTACAGGGCAGTGCGCCACAAGACGGCCAACATGGACGTTCTGATTGTCATGGCAACTCTGATTGCCTACTTCTACTCTGTGGTGGTGGTGGCTGTTGCCATGATCAAGAAGGACGAAGGGAGCCCGGTCACCTTCTTTGAGACTCCGCCCATGCTGCTTATGTTCATCAACCTTGGTAGATGGCTGGAGAGCATTGCTAAGGTAAGTTAAGTGGGTTCAAGTCCCACACAAGGAAGTGTGAAGGCGTGGCATATATAGTGTGGACCTGTACACAAAAGGAGTCCACACAATGTAGGGTGCGATGGTGTAGTGTGGACTCGCACATGTCCACACAATGTTTCCCCCTCTCTGAAAAACAGTTTCAGAGGCATTTTGGGGTCAAGGTTATATGTAGCAAAATGAAGAGGAACAGTCCAGGAAGTCATCATCAAAAATCCAGCTCGAAAGAGTTATCCTAATTGGAGAAAAAGGAGCAGTTTCCTCAAGTTTCCTTAACCACAGGAGAGCAAAGGAATATCCACACTTTGTATGTAAAACAGGTATGGGTGAGTACGCAGTGCTTGTCGATACACAATGGCGAAGGAAAAAGACAAACATGCATCTCCCCTGTTCCAAAAATGACATTCTCGAAAAGTTTAGTAAAAAAAGGCGGGTTAGAAGTCAAATTAAAAAAATTAAGGATTACGGGACACATGTATAATCTTTCTCTGTTCACACAAGTCAAGGGAGCCCCTTTCTTGTAGCTAATGGAATGTGTAAACTGATTCACCCAGGTCAAAGTTCAGAAATTGTATAAAACAGCAGTTGCATATTGCTCATGTATCCGTTTTTCAGTTGACATCAGTCAAAATCGCGATTCACTATGTGCAACTTGTAATCAGTATTCTTGTGAGAAGAATCGTGTGAGGGCTGGTGTGGCACGTCCCTTCCTCAAATTGCAGCTCCATTACTGGAGGGCAAGAGGACATTGTAGTTATGCATTGAGCCTGTTATTTTCATCAGAAGGATTTGTTAAATTTCATACACATGTTGGGAAGGTAACCATCTATGAGATAAAGTACTTGATCAATTTTTGTTGTGAAAGCACCCCTTGGTAGTTCTGTCAAAGGTTCCAATTGAGTTATTCTTCAATTTCTGTTTTATTTTATGAAGTAGTTTTCATTTCACCAGTTTGGTAACACTTAACCAATCCAGTTAAACAGAAGTTTCCCAAAGATGAATTCTAGCTTTATACGAATTTATCCTATATTTCTTTTGATGCGATAGATTTGACTAACACCAGTACATGTAAGATGAAAAATTTGCTGTTTGATACAGCATTTTATACAATTAGAATAACTTGTAGACTCCACATAATGGGCTGTACATTTGTTTGTTTTAAACCTGTGGATATTTCTGGTGTGATAAAATATGAAAACAACTATTAATTTTGATATCTCAGATGAAGACATCAGATGCGCTCTCCAAACTGATGTCCCTGCAGCCTGCTGAAGCAAACCTCGTCACTGTCGGAGAAGAGCTTCAGGTGACGAGCGAACGCTCCATCAGTGTGGAGCTGGTAGAAAGGGGGGACATTCTGAAAGTAGTCCCTGGTGGGAAGATTCCAGTGGACGGGAAAGTGATTGATGGCTTGTCAGCGGCTGATGAATCATTGATCACAGGAGAGTCCATGCCAGTGTACAAGAAACCAGGTTGGTTCACAAAAATCATTGGGGATGTTCTTTTGCTAGAGGTTCACATTGTTTTACCCTGTGGTTTGGGTAAATCGTTAGCATTTTTTCAAGAGATTTCTGTAGTCTTATAGTCAGTCACACTTACAGTTGAGCAACCACATACTCAAGGAACACTGAATGAACAAGGACAAAGGAATGCATGATCACTGAAACAGGTTTGGACTGGATTTAAGATTTCATTAACTTGTGATAGATCTGTCCTGATTTCAACACAACAATGAATTTTCAAACCAACAGCTGGATATTGAACCCCGAGTCTTGTATATGAACCCTTGGTCTGTTTGTCAATGTAACATGTTTTGCAGAGCTTTGTGTAATTTAAGATTTCAAGCTCTCAGTCATGATTTTGGTTTTGATCTGCTCCTCTTGGTTTTGGTTTTATTCTTGAATATTTTTAGCTCATATACAACATGTGTTAGAATTGGCAAGTATGTAACTTGAAGATCTGCAGCCAGGGGCCAATTTTATGTGGCTGCTTATGCACATTAATTTGCTTAAGCGGGAAAACAATTTGCTTAATAAACAAAGGTTACCAGCTCAAACTCTATCTGATTGTCATGCTAACCCCAAAACAGCTAAATACAATCCCCAAACAACATACATCACATGGAGTTTGGGCTGGTTACCTGATTTATCAAGTAAGGTTTTCTTGCACTTAAGCAAATTTTATGCTTAATTAAGCAGCTCTATGAAATTTGCCCTGCAGCCGGATTCAGCAATTGTTCAAGAAGGAAACTTCAAACGATCGTAAAAGTAACGATATCAACAGAATATGCAGTTTGGTAAAATTGACAAAAGAAAGCAACAAAAAGGTTTCAAGTTGAAAAGTAAACATATTGTGAACAGGAAAATCTGATAAACTAAAAACAATCAGTATGAAGTAATGAGCGTCATTGCATCATGGATATTGCAGTAGATGATTCCGTTTTTGTCACTTATCATTACACGGACAGTGACAGTAATTTAGTGATAAAGTTGACTTGCTAATTGGTATTCCACAAAGTTTATTTGAAGGCAATATCTAATGAATATGTTAATTGCAGGGAGTATTATGATCGGCGGCTCCATCAATCAAACGGGCACCATACTGATGGAGGCGACCCACGTTGGTGCAGACACGACTCTGGCTCAGATCGTCAAGCTGGTTGAAGATGCGCAGACCTCCAAGGTGAGTCATCGTGAACCGCTTGATTCCATTGCTTGATGGCTTGGAAAACCCTTTCATTTCTGTGCATAATTTATTTGAATGTTGGTTCTTAGATTAAGGGAATCAATCTGAGCAGGGCCTGTCTGAAACGTGCATTTAAGACTGGATGGGACTAATGCCCAAGCCACAGGAAAAGGAATTATCAGTGTTCATTCTCCCGAGCCAGTCTAAACGTTAGCAAGCACATATTTATTCCCATTCGTAAATTTTGCTTTAGTCAGAGAGTCAAAAGAAGTTGATATAAATTTCCGAGGATTTTGTTCAAGAATTTTACTTTCATATTCCTGAACACGCCGTCCTTTTTATGGTATATTCCTTGTTAGTAGTCCAGAAGAATCTCCTTATGTGGACTTGGCGCAAGTTGTGAGTTCTGCCTGCCATGGCACACATAGGCTCTTGACCAATAGGAATGGATTAAACTGTCTTGTATCCAAGTGCCAGTGCATTTTTAAGCAGCGGGCTTTATCAAATGTGAATAGACATTCACATTACATGGTGTTGAATAGGGAAACTGTCTATGGTATTCATGAATAGATCTCAATGGTATTATTTTCAATAGTTGAGCATTTTTTTAAATCAATGGGGCCCTATATAACTTCTGTATTATTCTTATTAAAGTGTAAGAGTTATGCAAGCTACTTCTATATTTTACTAATGTCAACTGAATAAGCACAGTAAGTTACTATACAAATAAGAACAAGAGTGACCAACTTGGCACACTGCACACTGGGCTGGGAGGTCAGTGTGAACAACGAAAGTTGGAGCAATAAATGTACATTGTGAAATATGATGCTCTCCCAGGTTCATGTTCTTAGTGACTGTTGTGCAGGTAACCTACATGTATATTAATTTGCACACACGCAGACTCTCTTCCTATGAAATTGTTTAGTCTGACAATGCACGCGTGCAGTTTAGGGTGAGGGTGGAATGTTAATTGGTTGCAACCATCCTGAATTCATAGCATCTTTGTGTGAACCAAATTTTCAATAACAAGCCTGTCGCATAAAAACACTTTGAATTTAGAACCCCCTCCCCTGAAAATGAATTCAGTTAATTTCAAAACCTACCATGACATCAGTTCAAATAAATTGGCAAGACTTAGGGTTAAACCACTTTGGTAAGTGGTTAATATAATAGGAATGAGTGGGAATGTTCATAATTGCAATCGTATGTTTTCCCGCCTGCATTACTTCATTGAAAACCAGGTCTGCATAAAGATAATGTCAAATAGGTAGTATTCTTGCTTTTCTTTTCCCATTTCTTGTCAGGCCCCCATCCAGCAGATAGCTGACAAGATAGCTGGTGTGTTTGTACCCGGTATCCTGGTGTTGTCAAGTCTCACACTGGCGATATGGATTGCAATTGGAATGACCCACCCAGACTTGATCC
Organism: Acanthaster planci; assembly: GCF_054643075.1. Classification (NCBI taxonomy): domain Eukaryota; kingdom Metazoa; phylum Echinodermata; class Asteroidea; order Valvatida; family Acanthasteridae; genus Acanthaster; species Acanthaster planci. The sequence goes on from NC_141785.1 coordinate 3,204,233, forward strand.
CAAAGCAAAACCCACGTGTAAGTAATAACTGTGGCTTGATATTAGTATCTGTTATAAATTCCTAGGTCTCGAGGTCTTTATCAGTAGCAACAGCAGTGTCACAAAGTCTCCACTGCACTCTTTTGTGGTCTGAATACTGTGAGCACAGGTATAAGTGTAGAATTTTGCCGTTTGTTTCCTGAACAAAAACCAGACCTGGAACTATAACATATTTCAATGCACAATTTCCCACAAAAGTGCCATGTTGGTCTGTCCCCGTAGCACATCGTGTTATAATCATCAATAGTAAAACTGTCATCTTACAAATTAGTGCAAAGCTCAAGTTAGAATGTGTAAGATTCTGGATGATAACCCCTATTTAAACAATATTTGGTACCCTGCTACTTTGTACCAATTGTCAGGTATGAGCGACCTCACTGCCCTAATGCACCTAAACGTCACACTCTGTTTGCATGCGCACTTTCCTTTGTGGGGCTTGGTGGATCACACCCTACCTCACTACCGGAGGAAAGTGCACATATAAACAAAGGACGATGTCGTTATTCTATTACATGATGCATTCTGGAAGTATGAGGGCCGTGCCATTCAAAGGCACAAGTCAGACTTTAATTTTGTATTATTTTCTGTGGAATTTCTGTGGACTATGAGAACGGTCTTCTTTGTTCTTCTGACTTACAGTCTTTTTGCTGTTTGCCTTGAAATTGCCTGTTAAAATTTTCTTGTTTGATATATTGCCCCGCACACTTTCTTCACTGTCAGTAATATCTTTAGACGTTCTTGTCTGACACAAGTTTTATCTAATATCGGCACAATGGTGTGCTGTGATTATGTAAATAAGTGATTTCAGGAGCTTAAGTCTGTCATTTTAGTGTCTATTTACACCTGTTTCTATTGCTTACAGTGCTAAATAGTCTTCATTGCAAATTTAGGCCACAAATGGTCAGTGCATAGAGGATGAGCAGTGTCGGATATCTCTAATTTTTGTTCATGTGCAAACAAAAGCTTTATGTAATAAAAAGCTGTTACTCCAGCTCTTTTGTCTCCACCCCCCTAGGGTGCTAACCATACCACCGAGAACACCATTCAGTTCTCTTTCCAAGTGGCCATCTCTGTCCTGGCTATAGCCTGCCCCTGCGCCCTGGGCCTGGCCACCCCTACGGCCGTAATGGTGGGAACCGGAATAGGGGCCCGCATGGGCATCTTGATCAAAGGAGGGGAGCCACTTGAACTCGCTCGGAGGGTAAGTCTTAGTTTCAGTTGTCAAGCATTGGAGTCTCGGCCATGAGTTGTCTGAGGGCTTTAGTTTCAAAGTAGTGAAGCAGAGCTGCCCAGACATGATCCAACTCCAAAAAAGGAGTCAAAAGTCATCAGAGGTACCTTTAAACATGTGCTCCAAGCAGGAACAGGTAGAGGGCGTGCCTTTTCATGGAAACAATAGTCCTTTAGTGGGATCTCACTGCATGAGCACGTGGGTTTAGTGCAGAGCGGAATCTCTGGTCTTCACATGAGACCTGTTCCATACACAGGCTCAGTTGAAAAACTTGTTCAATCTTGCACAAGATAAATCAGTAAGAACTGTCATTGATTTTACCCTATTGCTTATATTTATTATGATTACAAACTGAATCATATATCAAGAATAGAAAGCTGCTTATCACATTCTTTTAAATACTAAGAAGAAGGGGGCTTCATATGCATTCTTTGATACATCTAGTCCTTGAAATACCACAAGGGTTTTTGCTAGGAATAGACCTCCTCTTAGCCTTGCCCGGAGCTTGTTTTTAAATTGCTTCAGATGCTTTACCCCCATTAACAGAAGTTCAAATTCAGTTGTGTATTGCCATGTATTGGTCCCCTCCGCAGAATCTGGAGAGAACCCCCCCTTAAAGAAACACCCCCATATTGCTTGAAACTGTTATAATCAAACTGCTTGACTGTGCTTTTTAGAAAATCAGCCTCGCCCCACCCCCATTCCAGAGCCTTGGAGCTCTTGTTACATCATTGACCTTCAGTGAATACCCATTAGTGTATGAAATGCTTGTGAGGGCGTGACATAGCAACAATTGGACTTCCTGCATGAAGAGGACATTTGAAGTTGAAAAATATGTTGAATTGATTCATTAGCCAATAATAAGCTGCCAGTAAGACTTGAGAAATATATTTCAGTCAGAATTGACGGGTGCCCTTAGCTTTGGAGGTCATTCTGATTGTTCTCCTATCCGTTGAAAAAGCTCTGGGTTGGGAGCATTGTTTCCACCACCGCAGGCGACAGACTTGATCCCAAGGAACTGATGTTTAGATACCTGCCAAAGTGCATAGCTTGGACAGCAGAATGTGGAGCCATTTCATGGCTGTTGTCCGGTTTTAGTCCCTCAACAGAGTTTTTCGTTGCAGTATGCCTGTGCAATGGAATGTTACGCACTTTTAATTTAGGATTAATAACTTTGTTTTATTGATTAATTTAAATTTGGGCTTGTGTATAAGACAGTCATGTTCAGTGCTGAACCCGACTTTTTTGTACAGAACACAAGTGTCCTTCCTGATAACTATTAACATGTTCTTACAAGACACAGGATAGTACAGTATATGCAGACCTCAATGGAGTAACTGAAGATCAATGATTTCTGTGTCAAGTTATTTGGAGCTTTCAGTTTGGGGTTTTTGGCTTCCTGCTCAACGGACTCGTTGAAAGAGAAAGACCTTTTTAGTCATAGAAACCAAACCAGATATTCTTGCTGAGAAAGTTGCCCTTGGGTACCAGTAATCAAAGCTGCAGTGTTGATAAACATTAACTCTACTTGCTCACACATGCATGTTTTGTAGTTGTGGGCACAAATGATATTCCACCTATTTTTAGGGATCAAGAAAGTTATTGGGACAGAGAAGTGTCCCTACAACTCCATCCTAATTTGCCTAGCAAAAGAAATTGCCCCTTTAACGCGGTGAAGGCCCGTGAACAAGGTGAACACATGTGCGCTATCCAGTAATGAATGCACTGCACACAGTGACAAAAACAAGTAGGCTATTTTGCATCCCCTCAAAGTCTGTAATATTTGATGTCATTGATTATGTTCCAGTTGAAGACCATCATTTTTGACAAGACTGGTACAATAACCTATGGCATCCCCCGTGTTATGCGTACCATGGTCTTTGTGCCCATCTCGGAGATCAGCGAAGAGGAGTTCTTAGCCATAGTTGGCACGGCCGAGGCAAGCAGTGAACATCCTTTGGGTGCGGCCGTGACCAGACATGCCAAAGAGGTCAGTATGCATTCTCACTAGGTTATTAGTAATCTTTGACTGCAACTGAGCCAAAGAAGATATCCCAGCTTTTGTAGAATTTGTAGCGTTTTACGTTATTTTTAACTTTTGTTAAGAATGAATTAAATTTCAAAATCCGCAGTACACATTTTGCACGATTTTGCTTATTCTTGAACTAGAGGCATGCACATTTTGGCAAATCAACACCCTGTTCATCAAAAAGTTATTTAATACACACTTGTAACCTGCTGTGCGCAAGGTTGGCATTCTGATTCTGGTCACTGGTAGTCTGTAACCTTAACGATCAAATTTGTTACTTGATCAATGCAGATGCTAGAGTCTGACGTAGTAGGCAAGTGCTCCAACTTCAGTGCTGAGCCTGGCTACGGTCTCCAGTGCACAGTCACAAAGATCAGTGCTATGCTGAATGCCAAAATGAATAAACAAAATGCCCAAAGTGGTTCTGAGGTTACCTCTGCGTCTAACGAGGAGGCCAATGATCCTGGTAAGTTTACTTATAGGAACATACATGTAGGTTTTCAAACTTGGCAAAAAGAGCCAAGTTAAAGATATGTGTCTCGAGAACCAAGGACTTCAAGACATGCATGAAACCGAAGTTATGTGGTTTTCACTTTATTTATCAAATTAGATAAATCGGTTGTGCCACATCTGTCTAAATTTCGTGAAGTAGATTTTTTCAACTACCTTTAATGCATACTAGACAGCTCTTCCTCCTATCATACTGTCTCAAAATAGACATTCTTGGACTTTGAGGTCAGTTTTCCAGGGACTTTTGTTATTCCCAAACTCCAGACGAGATAACCCAAGAGGATGACTCCAGCATCTATGAGGTGCTGATCGGCAACAGAGAATGGATGAAGAAAAACTACCTGGATGTGACAGACGAGATGAGCCACTCCATGACCCAATATGAAGCCCTTGGACAAACGGCTGTACTGGTCGCCATCAATGGTGTGTAATTGTGCAATAGTTACACTGTAGTCATCTTTTTCACCATTAACCTGAAGTTTGTGGTAATGTGTTATCTTTAGAAACCAAGATAATAAACTCAGACAAGTTTTAATGAAACTGAGATGGTAGAATACAATTCTAAACGAAAGTTTTTTTTTTTTTCATTGTTAAATTTTTATAAACACCTTTTAAAAGTTTTGTGTGCTCCAATTCTTTTCCTAATTCAATATGCTCAATGGAAATAAGTAGGACTTTTCGACGTTTTAACCCTTTGTTAGACAGCTGTAACTAAGCAGAAACATAGACTGGCAAAATACATCCAATTTTTAACTTTTACTTGCTCTATTTCAAAAAAGTATCCTGTGTCAATTGATACAAGAAATTGTCCACCAGCTTGACCAGGTCTTTAGATATCTGATTCCCTCTGTTGTCCTTGTCTCCGTGTTGTCAAGGTGTCATAGCTGGAATGATCACCATTGCCGATGCAGTCAAAGAGGAAGCTAAGCTGGCAGTGAAGGTTCTGAAGGACATGGGGCTGGATGTAGTCCTGCTGACCGGTGACAATAAGAAGACAGCTGATGCTATCGCGACACAGGTATGCTGAGACAGTGACAGATGCAGGACTTGCTGGATGGTGGAATTCCGGGCACCGACTTTTGTAGCATTGGACAGCATTAGCAGTTTCGTTGTTATCAGGGTATAATTAAATGATGAGAGCAAGCAGTATGCTACTTGGTTGGGCAGGGCACCGGTAGCCAGTATGTTCTCAGTCCTATGTTGGGCAGGGCACCGGAAGCCAGTATGTTCTCAGTCCTATGTTGGGCAGGGCACCAGTAGCCAGTATGTTCTCAGTCCTTTTCTGAGTCTCCAAGAATTGTGAAATGTGGCATCAGCCCGTAACTTTTTTTGGTCAAGTTAGATTGATGCACACATCAACTTGTTCATAAATGTTCAAAATGTACTCATTCCTCGACCCCTGGCCCCTCTCAAAAGGATCTGCAAGAAAGCACAAAATGGCCAATTAACCTTTTTCCATGGTTACAAAAGCGTACTTGTGTTGTAAACACCACCCCTCATATAGTGAACATTTTGTAGGCTCTTGAAAAGGAGTAACTTGAAACGGATGACCCTTAAAAATCGGTAATGAAAATTCTCAGAATAAGTTTTCACTGGATACACATTGCATGTTTGAAAGTTATCACAGGGTCTGAGCAATACTTCCTTTGACCTCACACTGACCTCCGACCTCCTCCTTCTCCCCAGGTTGGCATCACCAAGGTATTTGCCCAGGTCCTGCCCAAGAACAAAGTCGAAAAAGTGGAAGAGATCCAGCTGGAAGGTCGCAAGGTGGCCATGGTGGGCGACGGGGTGAATGACTCGCCAGCCCTGGTCAAAGCGGATGTGGGTATTGCCATAGGAACGGGCACAGATGTTGCCATGGAGGCAGGAGATATTGTCCTCATCAAGGTCAGTGTCAAAAATTCTTGTCCATCGGGTTTGATTGATTGCCAGATAAGTTGTCTCTTAGAACTTCTGAAAGCTGGGGAGCGTGCACAATTTATGTTGAAAATTACAGTTTTTAGAAATTGTTTCAGGTTATGTTGGGAAAGTTTGATTTGTTAAAAAGTGTTGTAACAAAAGTGACTTTGAAGCATTCGTAAACACTAAACAAGCTAAGCTAGCATTTTAAATATCAAAGCCAGATGTTGATTGGAAACCTTCCTTTTAATATCATATTATTATTTTGAAGGACAAACTCAACCTGATGCATGTGATCTAACTCTAAAATACTGAAAGACAGAAGAAATACATTGATGTTAAAAAAAATTAATGATCTATAGCAAAGCTCAACCAATTACATGTATTTATTTGCAAACTCATATATTTGCAAATGCTGTCAATGAATGTTTGGGATCAGGTAATTTGGTAAATTGGTAATATTTGATATGTAGCACAGCAAATATTAATATTTGCATTAGCAAAGGACATATATATTAAAACATGATGAAGCTCAGCTGTGGTAATTTGTCCCCTCAGATGACTAATCCAATCATCATGAATAGTTCATTACTCTCGGTGGAAAAGTTGCACGACAGGTTGCCAGACTTTTTCCAGAAAATAATCCTCAAATTGTGTTATATATGGAACTTGATTGTATTATGTTAATCGAGACTTATATTTTGGTACCTTTCAAAGTTACATCGGAGTAGTTCTTCATGAATGTTGGACTTGTTACTGCATTGTCATCGTCAGAAAGGGGACTCAAAAACTGATGGAAAAAAATAAAGTAATAACTTTTTAAATCTTGTATTTGCAGAATAATCTCTTGGATGTGGCAGCCGCCATTGACTTATCCAAGTGCACTGTTCGCCGAATCTACATCAACTTTTTCTTTGCTATCGTGTACAATGCCGTGGGCATCCCTATTGCTGCTGGTAAGTCCTGCTTAATTGATTTCAATCGACAGTGAATGTAAATGGTTTTTACTGAGTACCATATTTTGCACGCTCTTTCTTTTTTTGGGGGGTCAACATAATAAAAGAGCACTGTGCAATTTCCATGGAGTCAATTTTATACACTTCATATCAAGTTTTCACGTGATGTATGGTGATGACGTAGAGAGGGGATATTTTCTCCTAATCTGCCTGCAGTGGCGAGTTACTCCTTGAATTCATTAATGTTGTTATGATAACTTTCCCAGTTGCATTTGCCAGGGAAATTTGAAGCCGGTTCAGGATGGAATTGTGACTTCAATGCGTGAAATTAGAACCAATTCCGAGAATGTTTGCAGGGTGCAAAATTAAGAAAATTAGATGGAAGCCCTTGGGCGATTTCTGCCAAAAGCCAAATTGCCCAACGGTTATTATGGCTGCTAGCTGAAGGGGCAGTTGCATACCATGAAGCACTATAGATCAATGCACTGTATGCAGTACTAGATCAAGTTCTGAAGAAACATTGTCCCCATCGAGTTAATGTGGCCTTTTTGTTTTTGTAGCATTGACAAATTAATGTTGTTTTTTTTATATGAATATGTTGACGAATATTTTGTAACAAGAAAAAACAGAAAAGAAAAACAGAAAATGTCTTTACCAGTATAATCCTTCAGGTTTATTGCCAAAGCTATGTATCAGTTAAGGTGTACTTTTTTTTTTTACAAAAAAGTCATCCACACTTGCCCGATGAAAGAAGCATTTGCTTTTATTAACCCTAACCCTCCTCAATCCTTCACCTGTTGGAGGACTGAGGAGTGTTAGGGTTAACATGAAATATATACACCTCTGACTGAGAATAATGGCATGGCCAAGAAAAGTTTAAGTCCCATTCAAAGGAAAACTGCTGACATGGCCTAAATGGTGGGAGCGTCCTGTATAGGTCAGCCAATGCACACATGCATGTCTGGTCGTACGGAATGGTTTTGTTATACCATAGTCATAGATTGTGAATTTTTATCGGGCACGAATTGATCACGTGATCATATGTTACACGCCCGCTTGTATCATTCATGCATTGTGCGCACTGGGTATGTGTCCGGGCCGCAAAAAATGATGGATCACGGTGATCTTTCCTAGAGTCGAGGTATTGTGTCTACTTTGTAATTGTGTAACCTTGGGTACGAGGGTTGACAGCCGCAGTGGCACAGCTTCGAGTATGCTGTGATCACTGCTTTGGGTGCTATCGCCATTGCTGTTTATATAAAATGCTCATGCCATTGTATCTTCTCATCTGCTCTTCAATCTTGTCAATACTTTTCAACACTATTTGGTGTAAATAATGTCTTGAAATTCAACCACTTGACAAAAACCCCAGTGTTTTATGGGTTACAGATTTCTCTGTTAAAGTTTGTTATAAATCCTATATTTATGCTTTATGGGTTACAGACTTCTCTGTTAAAGTTTGTTATAAGTCCTATATTTATGCTTTATGGGTTACAAATTTCTCTGTTAAAGTTTGTTATGAATCCTATATTTCTCACCCCCCGCCCGGCCAAAAAAAAAAAAATCAGTCAACAATTTCATCACAATCGATAATTTTCCGTGAAATTTATATCTAATATACTGTTCTTGTGTTTCAATTTGTCAAAGTGTTTTAATTTATTTGGTAATAAAATATGCATATATTACAGATACATGTAAGAGCATTCTGATGAAATCTATGACCATGGTATATAACAAAACAATTGTTGCCTGCTGTGAGGGGTCCATGGGTTTTGTACACCCTCAGGGGCAAATGACACCCTCGGCTTTGCCTTTGAGTGCCATTTGCCCCCTCGGGTGTACAAAACACCATGGACCCCTACACCACAGGCAACAATTGTTAAGTGCTTCACTTGATCACCACAAAGGCAAGCTCTGAGACCTTAAAATTGAAAGGACTTACACAGGCACCTTTAGTAAATTAGTAAATATAAGTAAATAATTAGTAAATAGATATCAATATTTCCACTAAAAGTTCAGCCTGTCTTTGATTTTACAGTGTACAGTCCATGCCTCTAATGCTGTCAGCGATGAGTTTGGGGATTGTAAAAAAGTTTTGAAATCTATATGAATTTTTCCTAACTCTTTCTTTTTCCTTTCCTTGCAATATCACCAGGTTTCTTTTGTTTCAACTATCAAACAATTGCAGTTGTTCACTTCACAGATTGTTACAAATGCATTATGTATAAAGATGGCTTCCTGCATGGTGGTTAGGTTATGAATTTGTCATCAGCCTCTTACTTAATTCGGACAACCTTTTTTTTCCTCCCCAGGAGTGCTGGCTCCTGTGGGTCTGCTCCTGAGGCCCTGGATGGCCTCCGCTGCCATGGCAATGTCCTCTGTCTCTGTGGTGCTCTCATCCCTCTTCTTGAAGTTGTAAGTACCCATTACCACAAAACAGTTCTAAATCTTCGAAGCATCCTGTTTATTTTCATGCTTCTGCTTAGCAGGAACTCAACATTGACCTAGAGAGAGGCAATTTGGGAATTAAATGTCTCAATAACAAACCATAGAAAATGTTTGGCGAACTAAAAATAGATCATATGGAAAGTGAAAATCCACAATCTACAAAGCAACACACAGAGTCATTGGCAAGTTTGATGAATTTGCAACAAAGCTGTTGCTATGTAACAAAGTCTTGCGCAAACAGTGTGAGCAACACACAGAGTCATTGGCAAGTTTGCTGAATTTGCAACAAAGCTGTGGAAATTTACCAAACTCTTGCTCAAACAGTGTTTTTTTCTTGAAGAATTAAAATGTCAAGAATACCCTTTCAGGTTGCTCCTATCTGTGAAATCTGTTGCAAAGGTACACACCACCTCAGCTGAATAACAATTTTTAAGAGTCCGCTTTTAGCTTGTCACCTTGCTAGTTCACCTGGTAACTAGTGTTCATGTTGGATGATACAAGCTTTCATTGGTGAACATTTCATGCAAATCTCATTTTCAGCAAATATTTTGTTAAAATATAGCCATTAGTTATTCATAATTCCTCAAGCATTGTAGACTGTCAGTGTTATTTTTGTTCAAACTAGTGCAACTAACAAAAAGCAGACTTGACTGAAAAGTGTTGTGGAAAGTTGAAATTGTTGAACATTGCATCTCAAAAACTAAATTAAACTAAAATATCTCTTATCAATTATTAATACAATTATCATTTAGACACTACACCATAACAGATCCTTTCATCTTCTGTCTTTTGTTGTTTGGTTGTCCTGTTTCAGTTACAAGAAGCCAACGTACAAGAACAGAGTTGCTGCCAAAGAAAATGTGCCAGAAAATGTGTAATTGAGTTTGCAAGATCACCTTCACTGGCTAAAAAAAAGTGTGAAGTACATCAAGGGTTTTTGCTAGAGGGAAGATAGGGATGTGACATCCTTCTACAGATTTGTACATTTTTGTCAACAAATCATTATTATAGAGGCTTGCATTGAAGCCATCTTGCATGGCAATTGTTTTGTTCCATTGGGAAACCTCCTTTGTGCACACCCTGTGGAACAAAAGCACGGTCCTGCAAGATGGCAGCCATGCAAACCCTCTTTTGTCAGTAGCATTGCAAAAGAATCTTGTGACTGACTGTTACGTACTGTTCATTTCTGTGCATTTTCAACAGCACCCCATTAAAAATTATTTGCCGATTCGCCAATTTGGGGACACATTCCCCCATTCAACTTGATCTAGAATTGCCCTTGTACGTGCAGTGTGTACGTCAGATGGCAAATTGTTTTGTATTACACAAAGTAAAGCATTTTTCACAGTTCACACAGCTGTCAGTGCCAGTTTTTAATTATATTTTTCCAGAAATGCTGTTTTTGAGCAATAAGCTCCACAAGAATAAACATGAATTAAAAAAAAAAGAGAAAAATTACCATTTTTACTTCGTGGCAGTTGACAGCAGTGCTTATAATATTTTGTGTACAAAGTCATAGTTACTTTTCCACTAAAGATCAAACTGACATTCTGTGTATCTTTAATGAGGAATCTGACCACATGTCCCCCATTACAAGGGACAAAGAGAAAAGGTGCGCCAACATAAACACCATTGCTGTCAATATATATATTGTACCTGGTACCCACGCAAAGACCCTATTGGTTTGGGCATTCTGTCCTGAAATGACTTGTTCTCCAAGTTAAATGCATGTAAACAGGTTCCCTTGGTGTCCTTGGGGACATAGCACCTAGTAACAAGGTACCCTTTCTTGAGCTGTGAAGCTTTTCCTGGTGAAAGTAGCAAGTTAAACAGTTTCTGGTAGCACCATGCGAGCATATCCCTCTATTCGCTCAGCACAGCGGTATCTGTGAATGGTGCTACTTTTTACTTTATTTGTACTTTTTCTGTTTATGCACAAATTCCACAGACCCATAGGGATTTATCACTTCGAAATGAATTTTTACAAAATCCCAGTAATGGATATCTGCCATTAAACTATTCATATTTTGTTCTATTTTTGATATTTCCTTTATATTTTAGTTTGTATAGTTTCTATACTTATTAGTCTAAGCAATCTCAATTGTTTTGTTGCAAAGCATTGTACATTGTACACAGAACAACACTTAACGATTGAAATAGGTTGTTATACTTGAGCAGGGCATCCAAATATACTTGGAGACGGCAATAGAATGTTTGGCTTTTTAATAGTGGACAGCCATTTTTTAAAATGCACATCTATATGCTTAAACCATCTTCACTTTAGAATTGACCAATCACATGGTGGTCGTGTAGCGTAAGGTGATTAATATATCAATGAAATATGGCTGTAAGGATGTTATAATTATATTCACTTGTCTTGATAGTTTATATTAATGCATGTCATAGTGCTTCCGTTTTTCCCACAGCATAAATACATTTCTCTGAATTTCAAAATATATGTACATCTATGATTTTTAAACAGCATTGATACTTTGTTTTGCAACTCCCATGGATCCCTAGTCAGACTGATCACTATTTACACGTAATTATCTGTATGAAGTGGCATACATGTACGTGTATATTTGACACCATGTACAGCTACTATGTGGCTCACGTTGTGTTGGTGCTGGCCAAAAGGTTCACCCAATTAGAATGTGATTGCCAAAATAATGAATAGTTTACATCGTACTGAGAGACTGATGTGCATTATTAAAACCGACTATTGATGTAACATCTGTGTCAATATTGCTTGGATTTATAAAATCTGTGCAGTTTATGATGGTAACCCATTGAAACAAAACTTTTTTAATATGAACGAGGTTTTCTGAAGCAGATTTAATTCACTCTGCCGAAAAGTGTTGTAAAAAATTTCGGAGAGGCTTGTGTTTAGTAAGAAATTTGCTCATATTACCTGGTAAAAATTTGAGAAGTTTGTTTAATATTTTCACGTGATATCAGAAGGGTTAGGGTTATTACTATCCATCAGAGTCAAAGTATGGATTTGAGTTCTTCACGGATGAATTTCTTCATTGTACACTACATGTGTCCATAGTAGATTGTTGAGGATAATGCCTGTTTTTTAAAAAAAAAAATGGATTGTTTTTAGCAATGGCATTGTAATCCTAGACGAACTTGGCTTAACTCGAACTGTATCAGGCAATTATGCTTCAAATTTCTATTGCTTGCAGCAAAGGCAGTAATTTCAGAGAGAATTGAATCAGGATTTTTCTCTTAGAAATATGTGAAGTATATCAGCCAAATAATTGATATAATTGCCTTGTTTAAAGATGCATGGTCTGTGTTAAGTGTTAAGTATTGGTGACAGGTATGACCTTGCAAGAATAATTACAGCTTTTGTTATTTTCTGATAATTGTATCAAGTTTTCTGAGCATCTGGTTTCAAACACCATCTGTAGGGTAAGGAATTAACTACTAAGTTTGGTACGAGTTTGCAATTTTTGTGGCGTTGGCTAAAAGCTTGGTTTTGAGAACCTGAAGTTAATTTGCAAATTTGGCAGTGGGACAAGTCATGCTGCCATCTTTTGTCTGATTATGAAAGAAACCTTTCAATCTTTGTTTCCTCTCCACAGACTGACCTGAATTTTATTTGCAGGGGCTGTTCTACACATACATGTAACATTAACTTGGCCTGAGTATTTAATGCTGTAATAACTTTGTGAAGAAAGAATTATATTAGTATTTAATAAATGTTTAAATGTATCTCTGAAGGATATGCCAAATTCAATCAATGGAGTATTGTTCAGTGGTTGTGAAGGAGAGTAATTGATTTGTTTTTACAGGACACATGGACAGACATCCATTCTGACATGGGTGAAAATTGTCAGTTTTAAAAGGGAAATACATTTTAGATAAATTTGTGTTTCAGGTGAAAAAGTAGCATCAGAATCCATGGTTATCAAGTCTGCACACTGTCTTTCTGTGGCCTCTTTAGGTTTCAATTTCCAATACAAGCGGTACAGTTTTGATGAAATAGAAGCACTTTGATCGCTACACTAGCAGCAAATCTAGCTAAAATTTTTTAATTTACATCTTGTGGATTCAAAGGGTTCATCAGTGAATGATGCTTTCATGCTTTGTCAACCATAAAGCTGTTATTCCTTTGAATAATATGAATGGATTCCCCGGTTGCGGTGACAACTGAACAATGCACCTTAACAGAAGCAATATGCAACTAGTACCAAAGGAGCCTCCGTTGCTATGGAAATAGTGCCCTCTCTTGGTCCAGCTCGAGGCCCATTAAGAATGGAAGTTGTGAAACAGCAATGATAACATTAATTGATTGGTTTTCATTTTAAGCCAATGAAAATCTGTGTATGGTCCTCTGGTCACCAGACCAAAAGGTTGCTATGGCAATCTGTAGAAAAAATACAGTTTAGAATGCCAGGAGCAGAAGATCATTTAGTATAATTCAGGAGAAGGGCTTGCTGCAGTGGCAGACACTGTTCTGGCTGAGTAAGGAGCTTAGTGGACTCACATTTTCATGCAAGTTTTGGAGGCTTTCCTGGTGCGATAAAGTTATACAGCTCCTTTGGATTGGTTTAAGGCTTGCTCGGTGCAATCATGATTGTGATAATGACAATAGCTTTCCTGATAGTGAGCTCATCTGGTAAGATTGTTGCCGTAATATTGTAGCTGTACGTATTTTGTTAAATGTGCAATTTGTTGTAACGGTAGCCGGAAATACCTCTGGATGTTTAAAAGCCTATATTTGGCCACTTTAAGGCACAAATGCATCCACCTTTAGTGTGGATTGAAGAGAAACTTGAAAAACCACTTCTGTGAATTGCTTTTCTTAAATTTTCATTAATTTCAGGAAATAACATGAAATGATTAACTACATAATGCTATGGCAATGTCACTGAAAAGAGGCACGTTTGTCTGAAGAGTGAGATGGATAGGGGGGTGTTTACATTTGGGGAGGGATGAAATTTGGAGTTGAAGGGGGTGTAACCTAGTGCTTTGAAAGATTTTATGTCTAAATTGTGTACTCTGTGACCAAACACATTTCAAATAGTTTTGCCTTTTTTTGAAGGTTAGGCTACAATCTACATAGGCTTTGCTGGCCATGAGCCTGTAGCTGCACTGGCTTTGAAATGACTTGACTTCCACCGTAGGATTTTGATTGAGCAAGGTACCATGGGATGTGTTGCCTGGGGTTTGGCTGCTCTGAGATCTGCCACATTGACTCTACATGTACATCTTACATGTACATCATACTGAATGCTGATAAACTTTCCTCTTGTGTATCCTAGGAACATCCCTTGCCTGCAAGTGCTACGTGGGTCAGGATAGATCGGGACAGTGGATAAGTCCCAGCCCCAGTACATGCCAGGAAGGGGAAGCACCGTGCCTGGGTGGGGTGAACATTCAGACACTGCCAAAACTCAAGACACCCCCTTTGCCGGGTAAGATACTTTTTATCTGTATGGAGGTTACTATGGATGCCAACCAGCTAATCCAGAGTCATATCCTTGTGGGAATTTCACAAATGCCAGACCACAAGTACTTTTAAATCACTGGTTACTTTTTGACCACCAGCAATTCTTAAAAACCAGCTATTTTTCAACCACTTGCTACTTTTAAACCACAGCTTCTTTCAGACCACAACTACTTTTGACCACTAACTACTTTCAAACTTACGGCTATTTTTAAAGCAACTTGTAACCTTCAGCTTTGTTTTGACCACAAGCTACTTAAAAGTCACCAGCTGCTTATTGACCACCACTAGCCACATTTCAACCTCTGGCTACCTTTAACCGTAAAAGAGCCTGGTTATTTTGGCCCCTCTCAGAGCCAGGTTGGGGCAGATTCCGCCCCTCCCCCAAGAACTCTGCTGTGCCGTACTCAATTTCTTTAAAGCTTAATAGACATGTAAAGACACTCCTTATTATTACAAATGTGAAGTTTGAAGTCAATCAGACACATGGTTTTGTTGTTACAATCATCTGAAGTTCAAGGCTAAACAAGTGCCAGTCTGCATGCATTGAGTACCACAGAAGAAAAAGTATACAGTTTTTGCCTACCTGTCTCAGAAAAATTGGCACTGTACAAGAATGGTAGGTTCCATTTTCACAAAACTGATGTCAAAATGACTGCAAAGAGTTACTCTAAAGCTCCTGAACATTCATCTCCTGAAAACAATGCACTGCCGAGATATCGAAAAAATGATGAGGGGGGTGGATTCCGTCCCCACCCCTGGCTCTTTTAGGGCTAAACCACCGGCCACTTTTCAACCATCAGCTGCTTTTCGACCACTACTTTGAAACCACCAACCACTCATGTCAAGCACTTGCCACTTTTTGACCATCGGCTACTTTGAAACCACCAGTTATGTTATGAAGACCAGCTACATTCAGACCAACAGCTGCTTTAAGACTACACCATTTTTGATCACACTGATTAATTTGAAACCACCAATTACTTGTAATTCACACCTAGCTACATCTACAATCTAAACGCTGCAGACGTCTAATTATGATGAGCCATGTAGACCTGCATTGATTGCATTCAACAGCGGCAGTAGGCACCTTGTAAAAGTCCTTTTTAACAACATTTTATTGGTTTGGGCAAATTGCGTGTCCAAAATCATTGAAGTTCTTCAAGTGGAGGCATGCTGTATGGCATGTATTCACATTCACAGCGGATGAACTAATAAGCGCTCAAAATTCAATTAGTTAGCACAGGCCGTTTGACCACTTCCATTTGACTGCATAGGCAGTTGGCCTAATAGGCAGAGCCTGGGCGTGAGTGACTGTCTACTTTACACTGATAAAAGCGTGCTTTGTGACCACTGTGGGGAGTTTTGATGTGATACAGCATGTGCTTGAACTATTTTACAGTATGTGGCACAGGGTGTAAACAAATAATTCCATTTGAATGTGCACAAAGCAAACAGGTCATTTTCATGTGTAAGAACCATAGTATTAATTTAATAATTACAGGGTAATATTAAATTTATCTACTGGTGTCTAAAATATTTCTCAATCTGCACTGAGAGAGGTACATTCTAATGTAAATTTGAATTATTTGGCTCAGTGGTTAATTTGGTTTCGAGTATTGTTTTCGACCAATCAAGTGCTGTGACACAGACCTCAAGTGCTAATCAAATCTGGCTTTTTTGGACACAATTTAGGCCTATTTTTCCAAACTTAGTCATATTACCTTCCGTCATTTTGTAGCTTTTAGAACATTTCTTATCTGTCAGTCCACACCATGATCCTTTACCACACTTCCAATAATAACGGTCGACCAGAGTATTTCATTATTCACCTCTTCATGGTGGTATTCATGCAAGCACATACCACCAGGGGCCAATTTCCTAGAGCTGCTTAAGCACAAAATTTGCTTAAGCGCGAAAAAACATTGCTTGATAAATCAGTTAACTGGCCAAAATTCCATGTGATGTATATTGTTTGGGGATTGTATTTAGCTGTTTTGGGGTTGGCATGACATTCAGATAGAGTTTCAACTGGTAACCTTTGTTTATTAAGCAAAGTTTTTTCCTGCTCAAGCAAATTTTGTGCTTAAGCGGCTAAATCATACCTTGAACTATACACAAACCAGTGGCACAGGACCACAGCCGACCAATTTTGTGTAAAAAAAATCTTCTGAAAATGCACCATTCTGCATCCACAGAATCTTCACACGAGAGTGAGAGTTTTGCAGACACCGAGTGTAGCCCATCACAGCCTGAACCATGAATAGCTGCAAGTTCATATCAATAACCCCATCAAAATTAAGACATTCAGAGAGGCCATCTTTGTTGTGTACATTTCGTTGAGGTATCTTCGATATGTGATTATGCTGAAGCTTCTACGAGGGCAGAAATCACATATCATGTACATGTGCATATGTACAATTTTTATTGTTATGCCACTTTTATGGACACCTTTGGGCACAATCGGTCAGTCCGCCAGATTGCTGAGTCTTTGTGTATGTTGATCTTAGAAGATTTGCCGCAAATTCAGTAATCTTTTCTAATTTGCAGTCGTGGCAGATTGTCCCGAAAGCGGGAAGTGAAGCCCAAGATGTCGTACAGGATTGACTGGTAGCACTATGCAATTGAGGGACTGTGCTTTTTGTCTGATTGCACCCAGCATTACTGCTGAATTTATAGCCTCGATTGACTGGTAGCACTATGCAATTGAGGGACTGTGCTTTTTGTCTGATTGCACCCAGCAATGCTGCTGAATTTATAGCCTCTTTGTTGCAGACTCACTTCACAACTTTCCAGAGAAGAAAAAATCAAAATGTCATAAAAGTTAAGTAACTCAGATTCCTGGTATTGGGTAATTCCAGAAATTAGGGGTCCAAAAGTGTGACATTTGTGTGTCCCTGTTACATCTGACCGTTGTTATTTGACATGGAAATATCACCGGAATTGATTTCAAACTATTACTATTTGTTTGGCAGGTAAATTGCATCAGTTTAGCACCATTGGAAATTAGAAAAGTGTTCTGAACTTACAAAATCATGTCAGAGGTAAAAGAAACACAAAGGAAATGGACCCCTAATTCTGGAATTACCCTATTGCAAAAGTTCAGTAGCATTATTAAAACATTTGAATTGAAGTCAAGCGTGGATGGAGATCGGGTGTACTTCTTTGGGTTTCAATGGAACCAGATACACTTTTTTGAAACCCTTCTGGTCTCTTTTTCAAACCTGACAAAATTGGAAGTAAAGCTTTTTCTCGATATGATTCCAAACAGAGTAACCCCCCCCTTGAGTTACCGCGGGAAATCAGGAGCAACCAGACTTGAAGCAAAGCAATTTTTGGACACAAATTTCTCTGTTTACTTCTCTCACTTTTATTATCTTGTTTTTCCTTGTGACTGTTTAACAAAAATTGTTCCCCTTCAGAACACTTCAGTCAAATTCTAGTAAGGTTCTGGGTTGCAAATTCAAACAAATTAGTCGGGTACCTGCCCTATAGGGGGTTGAGAGTTTCAGATCTCCAGGTATCAAACCCAGCTCAAGGAAAACTGATTTAACTTTGTGCTTGGTTGCTTTAATGTTTCGGGTTTAAAATAGAAATAATATGGAAGACAGGATCTTGAAAAGACATCTGTACCTTGACATGAATGCTGATATAAGAATCCTAAGATAAAATCAAATAATAATTGTGTCTAGGCTTCTGATGGGACTTGCTTTGGTCGCTGAAAGAAGTAGTAGTTTTAAGAGCAATTTTGTCCTTTTTCTATCATTTCTGTTGTCTTTAAACACTTGTGTCTCTGAAGAGAATTTGTTTTGTATGGTAGTGACCTGTAGAGTAGATAATATTCTTTCTGCTTTAATTATTTAAAGACATCCATGATGCTGAATCAATATGTCATCATTATATGCTTGGCAATGACGAATGTATCTGAACTGCATAATGAGCATGCGAAAGTTCTGTACAGCGTGATACATGCAATGACTCCTTCTTGGTGTATTCAAATACAGGGCCGTCTAATCAATCTTCATCCTCAAACAACATCTTCACCAGGTCTGACTTCTTACAGTCTTCTTCAACCAGCCGTTTGGACTAGAGAGAAAGAAAAGTAATTACACTTCTTTGTTAAAAGTGTCAGAACTTCGACTCGCTTTAACAGCATAAAAATTACAGAGACCTAAACTGAATCATCCAAAATATTTCAGAGTGCAAGATGCCGATGGCAAACTTTTCAATGGTGTATCCATTTCTTTTTTTCTGTCCTAAATCCTACCCAATCTTTCAAAAATCTCTTGAGAGATTTGGAGCATCCGGGGGCATTACGGTATGTACCTACAACACCTAAATAAATTTCTGATGCCTGACACAGCAGTGAACCACACTGGTGCACTTTAGAACACAAGTTTAATCCATGGAAACTGAAAGATCTTTACAAGAAAGTCCTTGGCAAGAAATTTTTTGAACTTTTCAGTGTTGCAAAGCTTTACTCTACTTGGGCAGGGTACGAAACAACTTTTCCTTCAAGTTTTTGTGTTTTAACTTTTGGTGAAATCATGCACATTTTGTTTGTGCTTTTGTGGGCATTTTATTACATTTGAATATTCAACCGAATGGAAGGTCAAATGTTAAATTATTTGAATTATTCAACTCCCCTTTGACCTAGCACCTGTGCAAAGTGTGAACATTTATGTGTTAAAGCCAGTCACACATACTAATTTTTGTTTGAAGGCAATGTTTCTAGACTGAATGAGGTCCCAATGCTGTGTGTTTCAAAGTGCCATGTGAATGACTCCTAGGGTCCCTTCTAGCTTTGCTGTGCATGGCAAGCCTTCTGTACTTGAGGGAAAAGTGTAACTGCATCTATTTTCCAAAACAAACAGTGACAACACATTATTTGAACCAACCACAAAGATCGTCTTTCTTTGCAGGGATGGGGATGCATAGTTAGGAATTTCTCATTTCCTATGCCAGTAAGTGAGTTCTGATCACCCACCGTTCCATATTTCAGCAGAGTTGGCACGGCAGACAGTTTCAATTTGTCATGAGTCCGGAATCCGTTCTGTTGGTCCTTCCAGCTGCAAGATGGAGAGGGAAGACAGACATAAATTTGGGGTTTCATAAGCACCAGACTTAAAAAGGGGTGCCTGCTAATTTAAGGGGGATTTCAGCAAGGACAGAGGTTCAGTACCTGGGGGAAAGCATTTAAAAAGTAGGGTAAACCTGATGTTCATGACACTCACAAACTGTTACGGTCCAATATGGAATTCTTCTGTGTTTACTTTTGTTTCCCAAAACAAATCAGTGATGCTCTAAACTTCCAGTAAGAGTGAAGCTGCCGTGAGACTGTTGAATTTTGTTCCTTGATGGAAATCAAATACCGGTTTGAAATCAGTACTCACAAAGCTCGGTCTCCAACAGAGCAGTAGATAAATACTCCATCATCTGGAGCTGATGCAAGGCCCGATGTCACGACAGGTTCAGCTGAAAAAGACAAAATGTTAGTAGGAAAAGTCAATGACAACACTAAACCATACTGTGTTTGGCTTAGTCCAAAGACCCATGGAAAGAAGCACCCTTTTTCTTTCTACATAATGTAAGTGAACATCATTTTTTTCAATGTCGCATACAAAGACTGCCTTTTTTTCTTGATCCTCTATTCATAAACAAAACCTGAGAAGGGAAAAAATGAGTTTCATTTTAACAAGGAAGTAAACGTGTGATGGGGAAGTTTTGATTGACAGTTGATAACTGGATAAGTGCAACCCCAACGCTGGTCACCATGGTCAGTTTGATTTGCCTTTTCTTTCTAGATCGCAGCTAAGGATGGGACGTTGACAAGTTTAAATATTTAGATGAAAATAAAAGTTCCAAATCCGTTTAGAGGTTTGATATTTTGACTGACACAGTCTGGAATTCATTTTTAAACGATGCCTGTAAAATGTAATCTGATTTTCAGAACACTTAACTGCTCGGTCATACCAAAGGAATACCATGAATTCATCACCAGAATTTTGTGAATTGACC
The DNA here is from genome assembly GCF_054643075.1 of Acanthaster planci. Lineage (NCBI taxonomy): Eukaryota > Metazoa > Echinodermata > Asteroidea > Valvatida > Acanthasteridae > Acanthaster > Acanthaster planci. The sequence continues at coordinate 3,224,824 of NC_141785.1, forward strand.
CATCACTTCCGAAAATCTAATATACATTAAGAACAGTGCAATATGGCAGTCTCGTACACAGATGAATACTTTACGGTTTGAAAGTTTATGGTAGTCTGTGGTTAAAAACCAAAATAAAAACAGATCAAAATATTTCGCACATTTTGATAATTTATAAGGTAATAAACAGAAAGCAATATTCTACTTTTACGAAAGATTCTGATATGTTATCTAACCTTTGCTGACAACAACTGCGTGATGTCAGCTCAACAAAATCTGGAACCCATCCAGTGCAGGTAAATCTTTGCAAGGTTGTACAATCTCATTTTCAAGAAAGCGAGTGAAAACAAATGTGCATGAACAAGGTGACCTAGGTACGATATCACCAGACATGAAAGGTCTTTAATAAAATGAGTTGTTACCCATCTCCATGTGACTTTTCCAAAATATTACTTGAGGAAGACAAAGGTAAAATTTCAACATGAGTGTTTCATGGGGTGGTTTCAGTAAGGAATCATTTTTTCCCAAAATTATCGAACGTGATAGGATGGCCCAATGTAAAATCCTCACAGGAAGCCCGCGCAAGGGTTCCGGAAGCTTGCTGCATGACCTTTTACTTCCAGGCTCCATAAAGATATACAGGGTATGCGAATACCAAGCTACCTATTGCACAATTGATATGTGTCTCTGGATGATTCTCTTAGACAGGGGAAGTAAAGTCCATGATTAATAAGGGTTCCGGAAAGAGTTCCATATAAGGACATCAATAATTTTTCCTTGGTGGGAAGAGTTCCAAAAACCAAAGCCAGCCATTATTCCCTACTGTGACCTATTAGCAGTCAGAAAGCAAAAACTGTCCAGAAAAGATCAAGATGAAGTTAGGCGGGAAAAAAACAAGTTGTTTACTTAGGAAACACTTAGAATTTTTCAGACCAGTCCCATAGGGTTTGTGCATAGGGTGTCAAGTGGCGTCCGTATATGGAAATCTTTCCCCCTTGCCCTTGCGATTGTTTATTACTAGCCATCAGAACATTGTAACAACACAACATTTAGCAAGGAAGATATTGAAGCATTTACTTCCAACAGAATTTTTCAGATTAGTTTCATAAGGTTAAGTGATGTTCGGATATGAAACTCTTTCCCCCAATTTCTAATTTAACAGAGCACAGGGAAATCAACCTACATGACCGTGCAGATACCCATACGAGGGGGCAGGGCGGAAATCGGACCCCACAGTTCTGGAGGTAACTTGCAGATCTACAGACTCCACCCAAATTACAAGTAGGCCTAATATATCAGTTAACCCTGACTCCCTGGGTTGTGTGTGTAAAATTATATTGAAATTGGAGGATTTAGCTCTGTTTTAGGGTTAATCTACACGTAAGAGCAAATCCACAATCAAAAGTAGCCAGGGCAATAACGTTTACAGTTTCGTGCATTGACAATTTGTAACGTTAACTTTACGTACCGTCCACACAATCTGGACACCAACTGTTTCCTGAAGCATCTTTGTCCCCACAAAACAACACAAACAGAGAGTCGTTTCCTTTGTACTTGTCAATTGTTTCTAGGCACTCAGTCAGCCCCTTTACTGTCTCTTTTACAACCATTCTGGCGAGAAACTTTGGATATTCACGCCCACTCACTCCAGCACACTTTCACCACATGCCCCAAACCAAGTTATTTATTGGTGTATGGTACCCAGAGTCTAGCGTATCGAGTATCTGCCTGATAATAAATAATAATAAAGGCAGTTGGAAGAAGCGCCCTCTTTCGACAAAATTAGAGCATCCTAAGTGTTACATTTGGGCATCAGTACATGTAGAAACAAGGAAATCACGACTTTCAGAAAAGGACAAAATTATTCGCTTTTCATTTAGAAAAATCTGTTTCCGAGCATTTCATTTGGCTTTTTTTATGCCATGCATTATCTTATTTCCCAAAGGAAAAATTCGAATTCATGTACAAGTATATCAAACTTTTCCAGAAGTTGAAGTTTACAACAGATACATGCACACATACCAAAATGAAGAAAAGTACAAAACGTTTTCATTGTTTCCTGTAGATTCATCAGGATTTCAAATAAATGTTGATATGGGTTGGCTTTAAATTTCCCTTAGTCAATCCAGTTTTAATAAAAAATAATAACCAGACAGAAAGCAAATTAGGATGCCTGGTCACTTTTTGCCAGGATACCATGGAACACAGTTTTGCTGGAAAATCTTTACCTGAAATTTCCTGCTCTTGAAGTGACCTTCTCTCTCTTGTAGTCTCCTCAGTCCCGAGATTAAACCTTTGATTCAAAAGACTTCAAAAAGGCTGAGTTGGCTTCTCAATTTCTACACTTTATTTGAAACTTCCTTGTTCGCCACCCGATATTTCAGGATTAATTAGCAATTCCCAACACACAGTAAAGAAAGCTGTAGATTATCTTTCAAAAAGTCAATATAGACAAAAATAAGAAACTGTAATCAAGGCTATGTTTAGTGGTGGGTCACATACAAATGTCCAAGACAGGCCAGACATTAACAGTGCAAAGGATTCAATTCTACAGAATTCCCCAACAGTTACCAGATGCCCCGTCCTAAGCATAGCAGAGAAATTGCAGTGTGATCTTTGAGCAAGTTAACACTTCTTGGAAAAGCAACATCTTGACAAAGTCTGCACTGCCTTTTGGTTGTGACATTCACTTTTGCCAAAAGTGATTCCCTTTTGCTTTCACTTTCACCTTAATTAAGGACGATAAACCCTTTAGAGCATTTTACAGCAGAGATATAAATATTTATAGAAATTCTACCTTTGATCGGTGCTCCTTGCTGCACTTACTGCTTGAGTCTATAAGGGCTTTCCAAATCTGAGCTCGGCTTTTATTACAGACTTCAAGTTTAGTTTCTTGACCTGACACCCTCCGACCTCAATGTAACTGAAAGTTCTACCACGGATGTATTCCAATGCACTTTATACAAGGATATGTTTTGCAAATTTTCAATTGGTTTCAATGGTAAACTAGGGACCTAACAAATCAGTGACTTGAAAAAAGACCAATGTGAAACATGCACAGATGCAGTAAGCCAAAAAATGTGTCCTAGCAGCACTTTGGAATTTAGCCCTATATATTCACCATCAACGACCAGTCAGGTTATTTCATCAAGGAATGAAGAACACTAGACAACAAAATCATGAGAACTGAGAAGTGTTTAGTAGGTCTCTTAAGTTTAAACAAAATCTGGGCCATTGGAGCGATTGGCAAAGAATTCATTTAGGCACAAAACACGGTAAAAAGGAGGCTGTTTAAGTAATTGTCACATCAGAAGAATTGAAGGTTTTACATTTTCCCACGTATTATGCACTCTATGACCTATTCTTCAGTAAGAAACTGGATTGAGACCAAAGAATGATTTCTGTTTTGAAATGAAGAGCAATGTTCATTTTCAAGTCGAAACTGACAGGTTAGGTGTTGCTCTGTCCGTTTTTCAACATTATAAAGGAAATACAACTTTGTAAAGAACATAAAGTACTCTATTAGTCCATTCAAACTAATGCCTGTATACATAGTCAAAACTGTAACATGTTTTTTTTTTGGGGGGGGTGAAACATTGAAGAAATTTACGGCCATTAAAGAAACCTTGCTCATTTGACTGGCCCCTTGAAACACAAACACAAATTTGACTTTCATCTTTAAGCCCCTTTGGAAAGCAATAACGACTGGACCTTATTCACGGGGAAACCATTTTCGATTGTGTTCCCTGAATCTATCATATTCAATGTAATTTTGTTCTTTGATTGTTACTTTATCACAAATTCTAATCATTCTGAGTGTAAAGTGGCGATAATTTATAATAAATGTTTAGTTTGTTCCGGCTATTTTTAATCACAGGTTTTGAAAAAGTTAACGTTGCCTCACTTTCAATTCAAGATGGCGGACACAAGAACATGGGCGGAGACCCTGAAGGGACATGGGGGTAACCTGGGGGGAATTACGAATATAATCCCCCCCCCCCGACTTTTCAAGTCACTGACTAAGCCCACCCACTTAGCCTGCACCTCCAGACTTGGCACTTACCAGCATCATGATCTCACCTGGGACGGAGGCCGTGCTGAGCTTCCAGAGATCGTTCCCCCTTCCCACGTGTGACAAGAAATCTCTTCCCATGCACAAGAATGCAGTCCATTGTCTTTAAACCATCAAAATCTTGTAAGATTCATTGATGGGTTTGAAAGACTTGGGATAGTTTAAGGTTGAAGGCAAATAATGAATGAAGAGAATGACTTTTTAGTCACAAGCCCAAAGCTTGGCAAAGGTATTCTCTTTGTCCCCGAATAGTCCCTTAGGAGGTTCAAACTCAACAGGAGCTGCCTTCATCTTCTTATTCGTCACTGAGCCAATCATCTATATAGAAAAGAATGATGAATATTCATGAGAAAATCAACCATGGGCAGCAATTTCACGGGCAATGCTTGTAATAATTATAATAGAGTTAATCACAGCAATCTCAGCCAGACAAACATTTGTACCACAGAGGTCCACTCTCTTCAAGGAATTTGTTTTCTCCTGATCTCAACCCTCAAACAGAATGGTCTAGCCCACCTCTGCAGTAGACAACTCCAGGTGTTCTGAGATGTCCCACTCTTCCTTAGGGAGGGGCCTGTCGGTCCATGCAGCTGCTGTGGCCACCCCTGGGTAGTAGTGGGATTTGAGAGTTTGTATCTCCCATAGTGAGCTTTCCATGGCACGGCATTTGGCAGGGTCTGTCTCATCCATTATATAAGGGTCATCTGCCAGTTCTGTAGAAAATACGGAAACATGCTCACGTAATCATTCCACAAAGCAAACTTTCAAAAACTACAGATTTGAAGAAAAAGCCATAATTGCACATTCAAATTGATCGCATTATTTTGAAAGTCAAAAACTTACATTAGGCTAATTCTTGCAATATTTTTTAAAACAAATACTCTATTTAACTATTTCAACAGTGCTGCCCATTATGTTGTAGTGAGTAATCACAAAAAATGTGGTTTGGGGCTACTTTACGATAGTTCAGGTATAATGCATCACTTAAGCGAAGCTACAAATCATTAGCAAAGTGTCACACTATTGTGGAAAGATCATAAGATTGACAAGAAAGTTCTATCATAAAATAGAGATTAAGTGTGTCAACTGGTCTTGATAGAGTGAGTATGCAGTATGCCTACCTTACCCACAAGTCATGGATCACACAATTTCAATGTCATGATTTCCAACCACATGCTTGTTCTCCCATTTCCCCAGTTGCATCGTTTTGTGTGGAAATTTCTGCTCATTCTGGGCTATGTGAGTTTGTTTCTGCATGCAATTGGGGACCCTGAGCAATAGAGGACAATAAGGTCCCCGATTGACAGAGGGTCCCCGATTGACAACTGTGTACAAAACATATGGGTGGTCTTCTAAAAAAGTTAGAGTACAAACAAAAGAGGAACAATAGGGGGTCCCCAGTTGCAGGCAAATACAACTGTGTGAGTTTGTTTCTGCATTCAATTGGGGACCCTGAACAAGTAACCAAGACATAACAAGTACCGAGAGGCACTCACCGGATGGACCGTCGGGTCGGTGCACCATCACCTGACAGCTGGGGTGCCGATGCAGCAGGTTGCCGACGAACGGGATGACCAGCATCAGGGCTGGAGGGGGTGCTGTCAGAGCTAGACGGGAGAGTCGCTTGGCAAAGGCAGCCACTAGATAAGCTGGCAAGTACCTGATGTCAAACAGATGAGTTTGTTAAAAAAACAAAAAACGACACGTTTCTTCTGTCAGAGCTGGACGAGAGAGTGGCTTGGCAAAGTTTGACCAAGTTTGTAAAAAAAAAATACACAAAATGCATGTATATAAACATGACTGTGAAATTAAAATGGAAACAGCTGAAATGTTATACTGAATTAGTTCTTCGAACTCTTTAATTTTATGAAATTCTAGTTAGAAGAAGTTTATTTTTCAAAATGTGAAGATTGATCTGCTTTAAGTTTTAATTCAACCCTGAAACTTCAAAGGAATTCTCACATCTAATTAAAAAGATAGAAAGGACCCATAATTCAATCCTGATAAAATCAGGATAAAAAAGGAGTATTCTTCTCAAAAAAGAGAGAATGTTAGGATCAAAACATCAGTCTGCGGCCTCAAACATTTCCCATTTTAGGTTTATTCCAATCGGTAAGAAGTCTGTAGCAGGTTTTTGTTTTCTTGTTTGTTTTAAATAGTTTTTCATTTTACCTATTCACAAAAAAGGAGGATTTTGATGAAAAACAGAATTATAAATGATCCTTTTGCTAGCTCATACAGAAAACAGAGCACGACAATTTGTTTTTTTCGAGTGAAGTTAACTAAAACTGTCTTACGTTGAGCTGAGGAAGAGATCCACCAAGTGGAAGAAGCGTGCTCTGTACTTGACGTGAAAGATGCCTGGCTCAAACAATGCATACAGCTTCTTGTAAAACTCTGGATACTCTCTGGTCAAATTCAGAAATTTGAAAATAGCACTCGTTCAGCATAAGAAAATCAAAAGTACAAATTCTTTTGGATGAAACAAACTTACAAGTACTTTGTTCTTAAAACTTTAAAAAATGGGAATTTCTCTCAAAGGTCAAACATGAGCATTGCGATCTTACAAAACCAAAAGTTTCAACAAGCATTTTGCTTTTAACTGAAAATGATATAGCGATCATGTGGGTGTAGGAGCAAGTTATAAACCTATGTGATGAAGAGTTCTAACACAAATAATGTTTTCAGTTTTCTTGATCTCTAGCATGCCTCTGTGAAGTCATAAATAGCCCACTCAGTATGGTTTTGTAGACATTTCCATGACACCCACAAAATCCATTCCTCTGACGGAAGTAAAAGTCTAGGCAACATTACATGCATTCCTCCAAAGTCAACGGTGTACATTCACATAGCATACAGTCATTTGCAAAAGTTCAAGACCACCTGGAATTTTGTTAGTATTTCTGTCACTGGGCCTTCATTTTATTGTCTCACTGAATGATCACATAAAATGTTTTTACAGTGGTCTATAACATCAGAGTTGTGATACCAGCCCATTCAAATGAAATATTTTGCAAAGGCAGGTTTTGTATGAATTTTTAACTGCAATGCAGTATGGGTAAAAAGAAGCCACTTTAAGTCATCAGAAATGGAGGAAGGCATATTAGACTGTTAACATTTTAAATCATAGAAGAAATGTAGTCAAATACTCATCAACCGAGAGACTAAGGTTACACGTTGACAATAAACATAAGTTGCTATGATAAATTTGCAGAATTTGTTTTTTTTCTGCGGGTTCATGCAGTTTTGTGCGAGTGGTCCTAAACTTTTGCAAATGACTGTATTTTCCAATGTGACTGAGACTCACAAGTTGTGTTTGGTGATGAGAATAAACAAGCCATTGAGAGCTAGTAGGCTAATGGCACCTCCTGGAAACACATATAAGAAACAATGACACACATTATAATCAGTGTGAACAAAACAAAGTCATTGCCAATGCACACATAAAGCACCATCAATCTTTGAGCCTAAAATTATTAACAAACCAGCGGGAAACAAAAAAAGTAACAGGGAAAAAGGAGAGGTGGCGGCCTTAAGAAAGAAACGGAAAGAAGTTGATACTGGTCCCCTGGATTTATTTGAAAAGTTAGGTAACTGTAGAATGAAATTGAAGCTTTCTTACCGATGTTATAGGAAATGGTCAGAAAGTCGGTCAGCAAGAGTGGGTTTGACATGTGAGGCATGACCACCTCGTGGAGAATGACCAGCGCCTTCTTGTAGATGGCTGGGGGTAAGGTAAGACTGAGGAAGACCAGCCAGGATTCACTGAAATGTCTCCGGTGGTTCTGGTCAAAAATACACCTTCAGTGTCAAACGATTTGTACATTTTTCACATGTCGGATGATTTCCAAGTACTACACTACTCAGGGGGAACGTGTGCGTCTATCTCTTGTGTTTTTTCAAAAGTCAAAAGTTCCAAGGAAACCGATTCAATTTAACAAGTTGCTGGACTAAATGCAGGGGAGCCAAAAATTCCTTTCTTGGTGAAGAGTTAGGTTGCCAAGTCTCCAGGAAAGCCTATTCAGTTAGTAAATAAAAGCTTCCGAAGACTTTCAAGTCAAGTTTTGACCAATCTCAAATTACTTTTAAAAATTAATCATTTCATAGCAAACTGTCACATATTCGATCCAATTTTACACCAGTGTTTCATGGTTTTAAGCTCTTGTTTCACGTATCATCAAATTATTTCCAACCTGAGCTTTTCAGAATACATCAGTTACATCCAAACACCCAACTCCATCACATATCAATGTTCCCCCAAACTGTCCAAAATCCATCATCATCTTGGCATGATTACATCACATTCTAAACTGCAGATCTAAGCTGGTAATAAACTTTATTTGGCATCTTCGACTAATTCCGTTCAAGTATAGAGGTTACGCCATTGGTTGGAATTGGATAGATATGGGAGAGCATCTCACAAGGAAGTCAGGGTGAAGGTACCTTAAGAGACGTCACTTTGACTTCCTCATCTTCCCTTGGAGCTCTGCACATGAAATTGCCAATGTCCTCCCCCGCTGTCGGCATGGTAACATGCTCTAGCAGGGCAAATGTGTTGTTGCAGAGTACAGTCAGGTCCTGAGCATAAACCGGAAATGTACAAAATGAAGTCAGCTGTCTGGAAGCTGGCATTTATAGAATTATAGCAGAAATATGACAATTTACATCAGCCAACAAAGCTGATGGGCTTGGTCAGTCAATCTGCGCAGTTGCTTGATCTTTGCCCTATCATTCAATGTTGTTCCACGATTTGCCAATAATTCTGCCATCGGCTGATAACTTTTTCTTTCCAATTTGTACTCGCGGAAGATTGTTTCAAAAAGGGGAAGTGAAGTCAGAGATTTCATACTTGGTCAACTGGCCGCCAATGCAACGCGATCGCGCACTCACACTGATAGAACAATGGGGCCCTACATATAAATACACACTGCAAACTTTTAATTTGGTTCAAAGTGATAATCAGAGGTCTCCTTCCATACTCTTCCACACTGAAAGCACTAGATGTCCACCCTCTGATGTCGAGGGCCCAATTTAACGGCACTGCTAAGCACACAACTTTACAGCAACAGAGGCTCTGCAAATTTCATGGAGACCGTCAGCAGTATTAAAGTATAGCACAGGGCACACTGACCTCGGAGGTATAGTTTGCTTACTTAGTGACGCAAGAATGGGAATCTCTATGCACACTCATGTAATTCATGTGCCAAGCACAGCAATGGTGAAATGTTCGCCGTGAAATACACTTCCTAAAAAGCAAATTTTGGGGCTATGGTTAGCAAAAAACTCTGCTTTACAGTATAAAGCAGCACCGTGAAATTGGGCCTGGGACCTCACCTGTTTGTCGTCTTTCTTGACAATTTGGCCCAGGTATTGTCTGACCTGGCTCAGGGCGTAGAACCTGATGTCATCATACTCCAGATATTCCTGGAACCGGCCAATCAAGTCCTTCATGTCTGTGTCCTTAGAGAGAAGCTTGGGAACAACATGCTTGGGAGGAAAGGACAAAAAAATTTTACATGAAATGATAACAAAATTCAGAAGCAGAATGTCAATTAAAACAAATTACATACATCTTCCTTTGGGCAGAAAACAGAGCCACTTGTGGAAAAGTCACCAAATTATAAAGTAAGTTTGAATAACCAGTTTAACTAAGGAGAAGTTGCAGTGGTTGAGTGTTATTTCCTAATTCTGAGAACAGAGAAGTGATGCCATAGGACATCATATTTATATCAAGTGGCTCACTTTCCAGTGCTAACAAGGAAGGCGGTGATTAAAGGATTCTGGGGACTGCTTTGGCATCAAGGAGTCAGGTGGGCATTTCCACCTCTATGGCCTGGGTTTGATTCCCGGCTCAGCCCACAATTGAAATCATCCATCATCAAAACTACGGGTACTGACTAAGAAACCATTATTACAGTTGCTAGTTCAAACTTACCGCCAACACACTGATGGGGAATGTGTATCCATCCAAGTCCTTCTTCCTTAGAGGGTGGTTGGACTCAGTTTGGAGAAGCTTCATGAGGCTGCACAGGGTTATTTCCTGCCAAATAAAAGCAGAGGAAAGGAAACTAAACAGTGCTGAATGCTTGCAAGCTTTTGGACACAACCTTTAGAGGAGCATTTTGCAGTGCCGACTGCTGCATCTGACTCAAACTGGCCAGCCAACCCCATTAAGCTCGGTGGTTGCCATCCGCACTAGTGAGCAGCAAGGATTCGAGTCCTACTCGAGTCAGCTTGTGAAATGTTTGGCAAGGTTTTTGACAACACAGTGTTATGATTATACATGTAGGTCAGGCTAAGGGTAAAAACCTATTATAAAAATTGCTAAAATTTCCTCGATTCAAAGTAAATCTTTGAAAAGAGTACTCTAGTTGAACTAAAGACTGTAGACATGGGCTCATTTTGCCTTGCAGCCTTCTGTGCAGAATTCAACAACAGCTTATTATGGGCAATCTCTCTTCTAATTTATGAAATGGCCAGTGGAGAGAAGATCAGCGATCCTGACAATGTATGGACTGTGGACCAAAGAATGAAAATCTAACAGTCTGGGGAAAAAAATAGCAAATTCTGTTTTCACTCGCCGTTGTTGAACTTGCGACTGTAAAAGAAAATATTCCTATGGCCTTATGCAGAGGGTGACGTCATTTTGGCGACTGTGGGTCGATTTATTTATGCCTGTTCTCGTATCAGAGTGTGAAGCCTGCCTGAAATACGAAAACCTGGATCAAACAACTCAGCCCTGCCCCAAAGTACAGGGGTGGATGAACGAGTTGTGTAACAAACATACAGAAGATGCCTTAGGAACCCCACTGAGGAGGCTAACTTTGGGGGCTTTTAACACGCTTTTGAATGGAGGGGAAACAAAACATCCCCCCTCGTGCTTTTCCCTCACTGCTTAAAAACTTGGCTGCACTGTTGGGGGGCATGGCCTCCTTTGCCCCTCCCACCCCCGTTTGCCTTTGCAACTAGATGACAGTACAGACTGGACTGTTACCTGCTTCAGAGACAAATGAGCCTACCTGAAGCGCAGGCGCATCTGTGAAGGTGCCAATCACCCGCGCCAAGCATCTGAGACAGTCATGGTACCTGGCCTGCAGCCAGGCCTTGTACTGCTCCTCCGGGTTCACAGTAGCCTCTCTCGTCTCCTTGTTTCCCTTCATGGACTTCGTCCTCGGCGTGTCAGAGGTCAGCGCATCTTTACTAAGCAACCGGGAGAATATCTTGTGGAGACTTTTGACTGCTGCAGTTGCAACTGTCTTGTCATCGGACTGTTGTTGAAAACCAAAGTGGAAAGTTTCATTTGTTTTATGATTTTGGATTTCCGTTTTCATACTCTACCACACAGGAAACTCTGCATGTGCATGGAGGTATAAAGAGAGCTTTTTTAACTGAGTAGCGAGATCTGTAAGACTGTAGTCCAAGTTTACTGTACAGGTGATTTTTCCATGTTCAAACTGACATGAACTAGGGCTGATATTCACATGTTCCTTTACTTAGTATCCTGTTCCTATAAGTATAACATGTACAATAAAAAGGAAAGAGTTCCATATATGGACAACACTTGTTGTCCCTGTAGACAAACCTACGAGACTTGTCTCAAAAAACCTGGTGTTCATAACCTTTAGCACCCTGTTCCTATGTACAAATTCTACTTTTTCAAAAAACATATCTAGACAAGTTGTTGGTGATGTCCTTTTTCATATTAGAAAAAAAAGAGAACAGGGCTTTTGGTTTTTGAGGGATATTATGGGGTAAAACGGCAGTGTAAATGATGTGACGAAGAGCTGTGAACAAAGACGAATCAGCGCTTGTAGTCTGGTTCCTTGACCTGGAACCATAAAAGTTTCTTCTATGAAATTTAGTATATCCACAATGGCTGAGTCGGGTAACAAGACGTGAAACAAAATGGTGTGATGCGGTCATCTTTTACCAAAGTTGGGTAAAAAATTCTGGTTTTCTTGCTTAAATATTGTCAAAATTTACCTAAACTAGAGCTACTAGGATTAAGGAATGGATCCTCAAGGTCTGAATGTCGGTTAGCTTGAAAATGTGGACTTCGTTTCCTTATAGGAACAGGGTGCTAATGGTAATGAACTCCGTCAAAATTTACCTAAACTGGGCCTATCAGGATTTAGTAATGGTTCCTTAATAAGGGTCAAAATGTTAGTTAGTTTGAGAAAGTAGACTTTGTTTCCTTATTGAAGGAACAGGGTGCTGAAGGTTATCTGGTAATGAATACCAAAAACCTATGTGTTTTCTAAGTCTGTAACAAAATATGCTTCAGAATGTTCTCAGCTAAATTTCACTTTTTGGAACATGTTAGGGCTATTACTTTCTGATGGCTGTTAAGATATTTTAAGGGAAAATTAGTACTGTGCGTATATGGAACTCTTTCCCATATGAATGTTTTCAAATGCAAATGTTGGTAAGAATTTCCCAAAGTAGCAATGGTTTGGAACGCATGTATGTTTACACCGCCGCCTATGTCGGAAATAGAGGGATATACGTTTAATTCAATGATGGATGGCGTGATCGAACACACACACTCCCGTAGGATTAAATTTCAGCCTATATATCTCACCTGAACAATTTCCAATAATTCCACCAAGGAGTTAGAATGCTCCCTGCTTTCGAGAAAGAGTTTTTCGTGTTCTTTGATGTTAAAAATCACTGCTTTTCTTTTGGTTTGGGTCATTTTCTGTGATCCCACGTGCTCCATCGGTCCATTGGAGGGCGCAGCCATCTTGAATTTTGGTCTACTCCATTTTTTTCAATAGGGCTGGCGGTTCTGAGAAGGTTGAATAGCTATTCACTCTTACAAGAGGTAGAAGAGCTTAAATGTTTTGTCTCTGGAGGAGAACTTCGAAATACTTCGCAGTAGTAAGTGTGGTTTTTAATTCAAAGCAAAATACATCTTCAAAATTAAAAATACGACCCACCTTGCTACACAACCCGCACAGTAAATGTACCACGCTTAGGACTTTGCGCCAATCCTACGATTTTGTTTTAGAAAATGTAACTTTGTTTGACTGTAAGCGTGAATTCATTTCGAGAGACCCTAACTCATTTTTTTCGGCCGTTGGAATCATCAAGTCGTGACAGTGTGAGGTAAAAAGAACAAGAAAATAATTTAAACAAAGTGATAATATGTTTCGTCTGGGTTTCTTAGCTGGCAGTCATAAACAGGTTGCCTAACTTTTCACTAACAATTACTAAGAAGTTTTAATGCCACTTTTCCACTGATCCATCAATACTCAGAATACATGTAATCAGCAACTTTTAGCCTAACTTGACAATGAGCCACCTCATAGTCACAAAACAATTTGTCTAATATTTTCCACTGTGGAACAAACGGTTCTGAAACAATTTGCCTTACCGAACCAGTACATTAACGGTCCTGAAACATTTACCCAATGTTTTTCATGGAGGACATAAAGGGTCGGTGTGAAATGGCCTGCCCGTCAAGCCAGTTCAACAATCTTGAAAAAGTTGCCCAACAAAAGTTCACTGTATGAGCAGCCATACTATGAGCCAGCTCGACGTTGTGAAAAGAGTTGACAAAATTGACATGGACCTAACTAGCCAACAAGACTCCAAAGAGGAAGGTTTAGAACATGTTTAAAAAAGTGATCCTTTTTTCACCCCAATTTCTTGCTACAGTGCTGTTTTGGGTAAATTTGTAAAATAACAACGGTAAGCTGCTCTTGACTGCAAGTGCAATTACATATCAAAATGTAACTGGCAAATCACATATATCTCTTTACGGTGTAGCTGGGTCAGTGGAAGATTTGGCAATTTCTTGTAACCTCTGCAGCTGGGTCAGTGGAGTTAGGCAAATGATTCTCGACCATGGCTGCTTAGAGAAACGAGTAAGTTTACTGTTAGATGTCTAGGAAGATAGATGGTTAGGCAAATAGTGTCCAATCGTTAGCTTGGTACAAAGTTAGGCAAATATTTTGATGACCATCCACTGGCTTAAAAGACAGTTAGGCAAAATATTTCCTGACCGTTCAGCTGGCTTGATGGGAAATTAGGCAAATTTGAGGGTTGTTACTCATCCCAGTGCAAAATATCAGGCAAGTGTATCAATACTGTTTGAAATGCTTAGCTGGCCGAGTGGGAAGTTCTTCCCCAGTGAATGGATGTTCTCCAAGATTAATCTACAGGCATGTCTGTCCCAGTCAGAGGTGGCAGCAAGTCATTTTTTGCAAGTCCAAGTCACAAGTCATTAGGTCCAGTCACAAGTCATTTGGTCACAGGGCAAGTCAAGTCATTTGGTCTAACCACAAGTCACTTAATCCAAGCTGCACATCATTTTGTCCAGCTGTAATAAGCAAAAAGAACCAGGCGTCAACTTGCGAAGTTACGAGATGAGTTTTGGACAGCTGAAAACCTTTTCTCCAATTATTTTGACAATGCCTAGGTAACTCCCCCTTTTCACTTGTGTTGTAATTACCATTCTTGCAGTTTATCACATACTTTGTCCTATATTGGAACTCTTTTTAATTTAACAAATGTACTTTGCAGGGTGGAAGTGTTGAGATGAAACGATATTGAGGGCGCTGTTTATCCTGGTCATGCATCAACGCAACATAGCAGCATGATATGCATGCTGCCCTGATCTACAGCTGCAGCTGGGCGAAGTAGAAGCCGGTGCCCAAGCCGAAGTCCATTTTTTATGCACGTAAGACGTTAACTGAATAGCTTAATTAAAAATATATGGGGATGGTCAAGTAACGTCTGACTTGGGTTGGTAACAAGTCATTTTTTGCAAGTCCAAGTCAAGTCACAAGTCATTTTTTGTAAGTCCAAGTCAAGTCACAAGTCAAAGCTGGTATTTACAAGTCACGTCACAAAAATAACGACTCGAGTCAGCAACTCTGGTTACAAGGCTATCAACTTTAAAAAAATGCAAATAGTTGGGCCAAGATTGATCAGAAGCACACCTTCAAAATTGATCAATTTTTTAAACTATTGCTTTGAAATCCTTAATTCTGAGCAGAGGATATATGACTGTGAACAAGTACTGATTTGCTTCTTTTTGTTTTTGCTATCATGGAAACTTAACGTGTTCGGTGTTTCCGTCTCATTTCATGCTAACATTGTAACCATGAATTCATATCGCAAGACAGAAATCAGACTTAGTCCCACATCCTGCAGTTGAACTTTGAATTTGATTTAAAATGTTATGACATTAGGACTTTGGAGTAAAAATAAAATTACAAATCACCAGCATGACTCCCCCAGCTGGGATTTGAACCTGCGATTGTATAGGTCTACTCATTTTTTAGATTAACCTGACAACCACTAGGCGGCCATACATTCACATACTTCAAGAAGGGAAATTAGCAATAGCTTATGTAAGTGTAACTTTGAATAGTTTTTATTACTAAATGGAGGTCTTTGAAGCAATGAGCAAATCTCTTGAGTATGTCAAAAGTATGACGCCAAATCAGGGACTATATCAAGCAAGAATGTAGTCTTTGTAAACTTTTATTTTATTTGACTGGTGCACTGCAAGTACTCTGTATGGATGTCAAAGAACGCTAACCTACCAAAGGAAACCAACAAAAGAAATGTCAAAATAATAATATGGCAGAAATATCTTTTTGAAACAAGAAAGCTAACAACCCACAAGCCCGTGGATTTTCTTTGTTGATTTGAAGAGCAAGGAATTATTCCCAAAAATTCTTGGCTTTACTTTGCTCTTGATGTGGAGACAACTGCATACTTCTGTGGTCTCATCAAAGCATCATTCTTAAAATCTGTAATAAACAAATCAGAAGTTGATATATTTCAAAAATTAACAACATGTCCATGTACGTACAGTACACAGTTTGATTATTGACTACAGTTAATATAAACAGAAAGTGCACTATATTAGTTAATGTGAATTATACAAAGACAATTCTAGAAAACATGTACAGGCCTGAAGTTATCTACCTCCTAACTTGACAGAGAAACTGAAAACTTTCAACCGAGTCAATATGAAAACGCAAAGTGATTTCAGCCATGTCATGCTGAGGAGCAAAACCCAACTTTTTTGCTATAATCAGATGACAATAACCATATCTCATACATATTTATGATCCACAAGGGGTCAAATACACACAAACATAGTAGACTGCTGAGTAACTAACCTGGGGCAAGTGCGCTTCGTGAAGCATTATTGGGACTGTCCCTCTGGGAAGTGCCAAAACATGAATATAGACCCTAGCTAGCTACACGTGAAAGGATTGTGGCTCAAGTAAGTGTCAAACACTTTCAAATGCTCAGTGATGCCACATGTATGAGGTAGGGTACAACAAATATCATTGTTTAAATTCGGCTAGATGCTCGATATTACCTAAGGTATTAGGTGTTAAACTAGGTTTGGCTTCAAAGTAGTTTGACAACTTCCAATACCTGACAAGCTAATATCAGCTAGCCACCCTCAAACCATGCTGTGTTTGTATACTGAAGGTTTCCACCAGGCTGGTGAAAATGCTCATATCAAGTGAACTCTCATTCTCGCCGAGTAAATGACGTTCAAGCCCGTAGAAATCTGCACACAACTGCCAAGATTTTACGGTGTACATTATCATATCCAGAATCTTGTTATTACTGATCTTGTAATGGTTGGAAGCGGTTGTGTGTCACTGACTTTCTATGACGCAAACTATTCTCGTAGCATAACTCACAACTAATTCCTCCAATACTTTAGAAAACTATAAGAACCCAGAGATTAGTGCTAATATGACCCTCAAGCATTCACACTTAATCACATACTGGGTCACTTGGAGTGCTGTACACTGTGTCCAGGGAAAGTCTTGAGGTTGTACACATTATAGGTAAATTAAGAAATCATTAATAATGACTTGTCTTTTTACAGTCTGTAATTTCTATTGGAATTAGCTAATTTTGAGTGTAAAACTTTAGAAAAAAAAAGGTGCACTCGCTTCATTGCAACCGAAGACGAGTTGTTACGATGCTCCTACCACATCGAATATTTGACCAACGGAGGTGTCTGTGTGGGGGATGGGCTTTGTCATTTTGGGGGGTGGGGTGGGGAGGGGGGATATTTGCTTTCTGAGGAATTTCTCCCCCCCCCCAATATTTTGTGGACCCCAAGACTTTTTGCAAAAGTATTTCTGACTGTGCAATTCCTCAACCTAACTCTCGACCAAATGACCAAAATTGTTGTTGAGGAGTGTCTGGAAGAGACCGCGAAAAAAAAAGGTCCAAGACGGTAGCTGCCAATTGAGTGGCTACTGACAGCTCCAGTGTTGTATTCCAGTCCATCACAAGTCCTTTCACAAGTCCCTTCATAAGGCCAGTCACAAGTCCCTCCACAAGGCCAGTCATAAGTAACAGGGTGCAAAATGACAAAAGAATGCTTTTGTCACAGCTCATTTCAATAGCTTGTCAATTGGCTTAAGCCTCGATGACCTGTGATGACTTGTGATGGACTTACAGGAACTTATGATAGCCTCGAATACAACACTGGACAGCACACTTCCGATGGCAAATAATTAAGATGTTTCACTTCTGTTTTATGCAGTGCAAAAAAGTAACCATGGCTTCATGGGAAAATGTTCCTATATCGAAGCAGCTGCAAATAGGGAATTGTGAATGGTACTACACATGGATGGCGTGTGGCTGAGTACACACTGCCAATTTCCTCAGTTCATCGTTTCCATGGGCAAACTGGCACTGGCTGGCCAAGCGAGGGCAGCCATCGGGGTGGCAGGTGTGAAACCAGCACAGTCTTGTCTTGAAAGCGTCCTCCTTCCGAGAGTTCTTCCCTTTTTGCTTCTTGGAATGGGTCTGCTGTGCTGGGGCACTTGCCGACCAGTCTCTAATCTCAACACTGGTGTTGGACACTGCATCGTTCACACAGTAACAATTAAAACAATTGCTTCACGGTAAATAATTTAGACATAATGCACTTGTATGTGAAGTGTAAACAGAAACCAATTCTTTGAACCCCTTTGCGTCCGGAACCATTGACAGCCGCGGCTTTGTGTGAGGATTAGTGCATACCACACATACAGTCTATTCACCAGGCAGCTGCCGGATCATTGTGGCCGGCTGCTGGACAGGGCTTTGCATACTGGGCATACCACAGCCGAGCAGTCGCGGTCAAAAGAATCCCAGCGTGAAGAGGTTAACCCCTTGACGACGGGAACTTTTTTCTGAAAGCCGACTCCGAGAATTCCAGCCTCGCTTGGCCATGAAGGCCACCTGCCAAACCGTAAATTCTCGGTTTGTGGCCCTGCGTGCTCTGCACGCTTTGAATTACACAGTGAAAAGGCTCATTGTTCGGTAGCATGCGGCTCTATTCACGCTTCCACATTCCCGTTGCCTCTTTTCAAAGTGGGACTATTGTGAAGCTGGTGATTATGATGCAAATTCGGCCTTTTCATTTCTTGGCAACACACAAAGGCCAATCACCATACATACAAGAGCCAGGGTATGCCTTCTTTCGCTCGAGCCGAGAATAATAGCTGAAAAGTGGGCTGAGGATCTCAATTTTTACGGCGGCTCTTACCGTCATCGGGCACGAAGGGGTTAATTCAGGCACTGAGGTTAGTGATTTGTAAGCAACTGATAGTCTTTTAGAGGGTGAAGCTCAAGAGTTAAAAAACGCACTTCCCATCCTTACAAACACTAAGGCATCACAGTGGCGCATTTCTTTTACCTTGGAAAACTTGGTGGGAGTTTTTGAGGAGAGTCTTCAAGCCTCCGCATTCACTCTTCAGGTTTTTCAGGGTGTCACTGTCAAAGAGTTTCGCAATCTCAGCAAACGTCAAGGAGCCTGACAGAAAGACAAGCAGTTGTCACAGAAAAGTAGTTTTCAAAATAATTGAAGAACTTCATTTAAGACGGTTTTTCTGCGTGACTTCATTTTTTCCACATGTTGGTTTTTAAAGGCAAAGATAACTCATCAGAAGAAATACAAATGAGATAGGAATAAGATGAAATGGATGAAAAATCAGGCAGCCCGAACCCTTAGAGTCTAGTGTAACACAGTTGGGTCAAGTACCTCCTTTCCTCCATAATTTCCTGTCTTTCCTGTCCCTCGCACTGTCAGAAACGTCCGAGCCTGCCTCTGTCAGTATGGCACGTGCCACCTCATTGACGATCCTTTGCCTCAAGTTATAGTCCACTTTGGCACAGTTCCGGACCGGCTCAGTTCTCTTGCGGGGCTGAAAACGAGGGGCCCACTGAACCAACGAGGCCTCGCTGCTTCTGCTGTCAGACTCTGGACAGTGAGTCTGGTTACCGCACCTTAAGCCGGCACTTTGTCCTTGAGAAGGTGAGGCACTGGTGCCACTGACGTTTCTTTCAGATGTTAATGAGGTGCCCTCCTGAGCCAGCTCCACTTCTTTATCATGGACGGTTGCAGTTCTGTGTGCGCGTCGGCTTGTAATGTATTTTGTGATCAGCTGACGAATGTCTTCTGACTGCTCCCGTGGATAGGTTCTGTGACTTCCAATTTGGCATATCTAAACAAGTGATAAAACTGGCATTTAAAATACCATTCAATAATCTACTTTAAAGTGCATAATGGTGATCTCTCTGTCCAAGGTTGACGTATTGATATTTGTACATTTACTTTATTTTTCAGGAATCAAAATTTACAGATTAAATTAAACACACACACAATAAATACAGTTAAAAAATAAAAAGCCCAAAGGAAACAAAGTTTCTATCAGGTTCTCCTAAATGAAAGTGATGCAATACAGTCCAACACCTTTATAACAAGGTCTTTGGGACTGTAAAAATTTTCTTGTTGTTACAGAAACCTTGTATTATTTGTAATAGAAAGAAAATAACACTTGGGACCTAACATTTATCTTGCTATAAGACTGATATTGTTTCAACGGTCCCCTTATTATTGGGGTTCAACTGTACAGGGTTGTATGGGTGGTGTACATTTAATTTCCATAAAGTCATATTGATGTGATGCTGCAGCACCTGAGATGTATTTGATGTACACACAAACGTGTGCCTAAGGCCTTCTTAAAGTTGATTTCATGGAAATAGGCTTTTGTAGCACAGAAAACAAATGACACAGGGCTCGGAATGATGAAGTCCAACATACCAACTTACTGAAGAAACAGATGTCACATCACATAATTGTGCCCGCTTCGAAAACATTGAAGAGTTTGTTTTTTTACTATGTGTATATGTTTCATTTTATTGGCCATCGCCGTGAGTACATTTATTTTTTTAAACATATTAACTTACTGGATAACATCTGCCTGCTAGATATGATAGTATCGAGAGATAGTCTCACTGATGGCCAAAAAAACTACAGCAAAATGGCAGAAATCAGTCTCACCCTTTTGGTGGATGGGATTCTCATTGTGTCCTCTTGCACTTGGAAGCCACACACCTGCCCCACTTCCTCAACAAAGTCCAGGTAGGCACGGTACTGGGTCTTGGTCTGGTCGGTCCTCATGTACTTCATGTCAAAGTCGTGGAAGCAGCAGGGAAGGACAAAGTATCTGGTTGAGTAGGACGACCTGTGAATATGGAGTTGGTCACTTGCATATAAGCTCAGAATACACTGCTACAGGGGTGGCTGCAAGAATGATAGCTATCCGGTGAAACCGGGTTGCTATGGGATGTTCCGGGTTGTTCCCGGGTTGTTCCTTCTTTTCACACTCAAGCCAGCCTGGCATACAAGAACTCAATCTGAACCTGACCAAGCCTTCTCCATTCAATGCCCGCTTTAACCCATCCAAACCCAGTGTGAACACAAGTAATCCAATTTACTGCATGTCAACCTGATTCAGTGCAAATCAATGTAATCCAATTGAAGCCAAGCTAGAATTTTGATCAGTAAGTCAATCTAAACCCAATACATCCTGCGCAAAACCCAAAATCAGTCAATCAACCCCTGTGCAACCTAACAAACCCGAAGTAAATCAACCTAGCCAAATGCAACGAAATAAAACACAATTCAATGAACCTAATTCCAACCTAACCTAACCCAATACAACCCAACACAACCCAATACAACCCAATCAAACCAAACCAAACCAAATCCAACCAAGTCAAACCCAATCCAGACTAACCTAGCCCAATCCAACCCAACCAAATCAATCCTACGTACCGAACCAAACCCAATCCAACCCAGCCCGAACAAATCCAATCGAATCTTATATACTCTAACCCAATCCAATCAAATCCAACCTGATCCAACTCAGCCCAACCCAATCCCATACAAGCATCCCAACCACATTCAGCCTCACCAGACCCAAATAATCCAACCCAAGAGAAAACACTCCAAGTAACACCTTGCTGCCATAACGGGTATCCATGGTGTCAGCTCATCTGAATGGTTGCCAATCAGCCAATCACAATCCGGGAAAAGGAAAGTATCAGATGGAGTTATAGAACACTCTTCCAGATGGGTCTCTGGTCCATACAGGTCCCAAATCTTCCTTCTTCTCAAATCAATGCCCTTTCCAGGATACTAAAAAAATAGTCGTGAAATAAAACGTAACTTTATCATATATAACCGGGTTCCACACAAAATGAAATCTTCAGACCATTTTGAAATTGTTATTTTAGTTTAAACAATCACAGCTTTTTCATTTTGATATTATGAGGTGAAAAATGTTGGAGAATCCTGGGGATTTTCCATTGTGTCAGATTCTTTTCAAAGGCCTTCAAATCAAATGTTGCCCTGGTGACTTGCAACTCATTGTGATAATTTGAGTCGGACATTAAAAATGTTCGCATATTAGTCTATACCTATATGTATGTGCAAGGATTAGTACCCAGCAGAATTAAGTCAAATAGATTGAAATATGGTTTTTGGAGAAACAGAAGTCAGTTTTAACAAATCAAATGGTTTTTCGAATCTAATGTTAACAAAGAAAGAGTGTTTTAAATTTGAAATTCATTTCCAAAAATGAAATAGTAAGTATGGACTGAAATCATTTTTTTCAGCACAAATGAATTTTACAAAAATTCGGAAATTTCAGAAAACACTGCATTTTCAATAACAGTAGATTAAAAAAAGGTTAAATTAAAAAAAAATACATTCTGTTTCTCCAAAAACATGTTCCAATCTTTTTTTTACTCTAATTCTGCTTCGTAGAGTCGTCCTTCAACATACCATAACTTACCCCTTCACCGTTGAGTATGTGCACCAGCAGTCCGTTGCCACAGCCCAAGTCAACAAAGGACTGGGGACTCTTCAACCCCTTCTCCACCTGCTCTTGCTCCCACAGAACAATGAGGTAGGTTGCTATGGCAACATCCTCATACACAAACTTCAGGGGATCGGTGTTCTCTGGCCAAATCTGATTTAAAATAATAATCATCATAATACTACGACCCATTTTTCATCAAATCCTTGTATACGACATTATGGAAGCATTTCTGAGTAGAATTTGTTGCAAGTTCAAAGCTATATTGCATGTTATTACCTTATAGAAATGCATTGGTGTCTTGACATCAAGGACTTGGAATTCTTTTTTTTTCAAATACTTCTGCGGTTATTTTATACAGTTTTCACAAAAAGATTGTGCAACCTCTGCTAGATTTGAATCTGTAATTCTGAGTGCTAAACTCAATTTTGCACCACTGATTTCTATTTAATGAACACTGTTGAGAATTATCTTAATACACAGATATACCCATTTTTACAACGATTCTACGAGGTTCTGTGTAACCCAGAGTAGAGATATACAAGTTACAATCACATATCACAAAATTGCAATTACTTTTCACTACATTTCATCCACACTTTTCTTGATTTTAGTTTTTATTGCCATCAGTTCAATTTCTTTTATTCAGAGAGATTTGGTTATTTCACTATATTCTGTATATCCTGTCTGATTTTGAAGGGGCTGTAGAGACAAAAATCTTTTTCCACACCTTGACAAATTTTGCTCCGTATTTTTTCTTCAGTTTCCCGTACAGAGCGCTGTATTTCTCCATGGATACGAGGACCTGGGAACTCTTCACTGGGGCATCGGCACTGACTTTGGATGCCCACTTGGCTATCTTGGGCAGTAAGCAGTCTTGCAGCCAGGCTACCGTTGGACATGTGACAGCTAGGGATGGGGACTGCGGCTCTTTGTAGTTCTCTGAAATATGGAGACTAATCCTGAGGAGAGGATGGATATGTCAAAAGGAGTTTCACAGTTGTGCAGATGTTCATGCCATTTGGAAAGATACTTTGAATTTTTTTTTCCAATTGCTGCACTTTGTTAGCAGTTCTTTGCCTTTAACTGTGTTTACGTCTCTCGTGTTATTTGTCCTGTCATTTCTCATTTACAAATTCATAACTCATACGAAATGTATGCACACTTATAAATTTCACTTGTTCTTGAAGCAAAAAGTAGCAACTATTCAATATTGGAATGTGCAGCAAATGACTTTTTAAACTGAAGAACCTTTCCTGTTGAATAAGTTACATTACCTTGATGCTTTTGAAGAGAAGCTCAGTCTGTAAACCGTTTGGAGTGCATTCCAGTTGTCAATTTCTCTTTGTAGAAGAATGAATGTGGCTTCACACTCAACATGATCTGGAAGAATATGAAACATTTAATAGAAATCATCACCTCCACGATAGTACTCACCACCACTGTTGGCAAACTCCATCCTATTCAGCTTGGGTAAAACTGAAGCTGAGGAAAAGTTGTTTCAGGTATGTTTTTCAAAACATGTTGATGTTCACAAAAGTCCAAGAATGGACTGAATACTGAACTCTTTCTCCATTTTTCTAACCTATCCACTGTTGACAATAAAGGCGCATCGGAGACAGTTCTTGTTTTTCGAAGTCCCTTTATGGACAAAACCAGTCCCTACAAAGAAACAATGGGGAAAATTTTTTTCCAAGTGGGCATGGAGATCCCACCATTACAAGCAGGCGTCTGCAATGGCACATAAAGGGTGGAGAAAAGACTTCATTCAAACAATTTTTTTGAAAATCAATTCTTTATGATAAAGTTAATCAAGTCACATGGCACAAAGTTCATAAAAACAACGTAACTAAATTATATGAATGGAAAATATGGGAGAAAAATTGACAGTAGCATGTGGATATTTTTGTACCTAAGCCCACTTGGGAAAACTTGTCGCCTTGGAGACATTTTCTCTTTCAGGAGACTGCTTTTGTCTCCAAATAAAGGGTCTCCAAATACAGGGACTCGAGTTGTGATGTGCGCCTCCACTGTTTGAATACATGTACACACGACACACAATATTTACATCATCTCCACTCAAAAAACTCAAGAATAACAAAATTTATGACATGTTCAGACTGAACACATAACCAACAGAATGAAATTTCATACAACTAAATTGGTGAAAAATTGATCTGCCTACGGGGCAGCACGGACATCCGGTATTCTCACAAAATGACAGGTAGGCCTACTACGCCGGTGCAAACAGGGACCTTGGCAACGTACGCACGCACCAGCTAGTCCGAGGATCCAGTTATGCAATCTTTTCTTTGATCTGCGCATGCTCATTGCAGTTGTTTTCACCGGCCGCGGTGTGGTTGCTACCCGTATTTTTGTTTAACCCCGGATGTCTGCGCTGCCCCATATGGCTAGTACTGGCTCAATACTGTGATAAGTAGGGCCGACAGCCTATCTACATGTAGTCCAACATGTCCAAGTTACAGTAACTTAGACTCTACAAATTGCCTTTTTAAACATTCAGATATTGTCGGTCAATAGTCCGACCCTGTCCAAATGTTTAAAAAGGCGGTCAGGCTATTAATTACCAATCATTATTATTTCATTCATGGATTCTTCAGTATTTCCATGTCTGGTATGTCCAGTGATTCGCGGTATAAGCTTCCTCACATACAGCTCAACTGCTGAACTGTATGTTTCATCTGACAGCTGTGGACTAGTAGTTGCAACATCGTGACTCTGCTCGTCCAGTTCAAATACTCTTTTGACGCGCTCATTTTCTGGAAGGTTTCCATTTTTAGGCCTAGGCCTACCCCCAATTTTACCATGTGACAAATCAAGGTCATGCAAGTGGTCTTCCGTAAATGTTGCAATACTCTCAGTAAGGAAACTGTCTCTCAATTCGCAGCTTGTGGTTGAAAACTGTTTGATAAGCTGCCGTAACGTCGTCGCTGCACTGTTCTTACACGTCGTGTGCGTTCTGCACACAACGACTGCTCCTGAAAGTCTACGGTTAACGACGTGCGGTTTCAACAGCCAAATTTCCACTGCTTTCATAAACGTTTCCACCCCACAAGAGGTTACGATGCCTCTAATATTTCGCCAGTTAATGCCTTCCATGCTTGTTACCGCTTGTAAAAGTGAGCCACAGTATGAAAATACACAAAATTCAAGAAATTAAACAATTTATGAGCGCTAACGCTGCATCGTACGTCACATCACCGGAAGCGCTGCCATAATTTCCGACTGTAATGCATGCTGGGGAAAAAACGCGTAGTTCTGAAGTCTGGTACCCGCCACATGTAAGTTATAGTCATAACGTGAAAGTTGGCGTGTTACTATTAGAGAAACGGACTATTTGCTTGCTGCGAAATTCGAACCCGTCGTCTGCGTGCGCTGCAGTGCCAGTGTGTTTCCACGATTAGT
The DNA here is from genome assembly GCF_054643075.1 of Acanthaster planci. Lineage (NCBI taxonomy): Eukaryota > Metazoa > Echinodermata > Asteroidea > Valvatida > Acanthasteridae > Acanthaster > Acanthaster planci. Next base: position 3,250,450 of record NC_141785.1, read on the forward strand.
AACCACTTTGCTAGGGGTTAAGATTAAAGCACTTATAAAGACCTAACATTTTCTTTAATATCGACAAATAAGTAATAAGTAGTCATTATGTGTTTCCCTATGGAATGTTTATCAATTGTGCCATTACTTTGGCTGATAACGATGCCCCTCTTTGGGTCATTTTGTGGGCCGGAGGTTGTGCTTAGATTGTCCTTGATGATGATGTTACACACACTAATTGGCGCTGCTTTGCCAGGTGTATTGGTAAGTTTGAAAAACTGACAATATTAAGTCATTTCTAAAGATAGAAGAAATTATATCAAATTATCGGATTCGTTTTTCATTTTGAAATGTCAACTCTTTTCGACATGCCCATGTTCATGATGTTGGCTGTGTTGGAAGTTGCACAAGCAGTGGGTATGATATGAATTAGAAATGGGTAACCGGTCACTTCGGCACCTTGCCAACTTGGCACCTGCGAACTCGGCACCTGGTCAACTCGGCACCCACCAACTCGGCACCTTGCCAGCTCGGCATTCACCTTGCCAACACGGTACCTCTCAAACTCGGCACCTACACGGACGGAACGTACTGTATGCGGTACGCGGTAGATAGAGTAAGACTAAGCGAATGAGGTACAGGAACATTGCACTAACCAACCAACCAACCAACCCATTGTTTGGAGATTTTGTTTTTATATTAATGGAATCTACACCTCCAAATCTTTAGACAAGAAAAGTTCAAGAAAAGTTTCTAAAATAGCTTGTTTCTCAAAAAGGGCTAGGCCTCAGTCTTTTTTTTTTTTTTCGAGAGGGTGCCTAGTCCACCACTGTCTTAGCTCTCCCAGTTAGTATAACCGGCTGGACCCAGCCGGCATGGATCACCCTGCCTGCCCATAAGCTGTGACCAGTTGCCAGCGTTGCATGCACAGTGGGCTGGGCCGTGTATTTGCAGAGCAATATGAGTATTCAGTTGGGCCCAGTAGCCACTCGGCTTGTTGGTCAGGTTGGGTCTGCCAGGGGGGCTGGAGACACAGGGGCAACTTCGATAACGAGCTTTCATAGAGTTGCCAAGATAAAGCAAGGGTTATTTTTCTCTTTTTAAAATAAAATCGGACTTTAATTTCAAAAATGGGTTTCCTTCAATCTTTTTCTTTATGTTTCTTTATGAATTTCTTTGTTGAACTAATTGGGTTACCATAATCCATGCGGATTACCCAATCTCCAAATCAATTAAAATTAACTAAGCACATGTTCGGAATTAGAACCAATTGCTTCGGTTCGAGTGCCGAGTCGGTCAGGTGCCGAGTTGGACAATGCAGACCGGAGGCAACATTTGAGGTGCTAAATTGGCAAGGTGCCGAGTTGGCTAGACGCTGACGTGGTGCCAAGTTGACGAGGTGTCAAGTTGGTAGACGTGCCGAGTTGGCAAGGTGCCAAAGTGACCGACGTTCTTAGGAATGCAGTCTGTCATGTCTGCAGAAAGGAAAAAGGAGCAATCATTGCCCTTTTTTCCTTCCCACAATGCCTTACTACCATTATGCAAAATCACCCATACACAATTACACATTACTATTAACAATAAGCATAAGGCTTATGTTGTAAGTGTAGGGTCCACACAAAAGTGAAAGAATTAACATCCATTACAGTAGAGTCTCCAGGCCCCTTCATGCCCTCACATGTATTTTGCCACCTACTGAAAAACCAAGCACACTTGGTAACAGTTGGTGAAATTACCAGAAGGGACCTGGCTACTATACGGTCCTAAACATTAGGCCTAATTTTTTCCCCCACGGCTCACCACTTTACCATGTTTACTTGCCAAAACACATCATATTGATACATACTGGTAAATAAATAATTAATGAAATTGCTGACTTTATGATGGAATGAGTCATCCAGGTGCAATTGTTGCTTCCAGAAAAATGGATCGCTGCATTGTCGCTGTGAGCAATCACTGAAAGACTGATTTCCTTCTAAAGATTTAAGGTTTTTACTTTTTGATGGTTTTAACACATTGATTGACTCCAGACATGTACATGCATTTCCATCCAATAAGGAATAGACAGTGGTCTGTGGACTTGTGTGTTTTCCAAGACAAATTAATGTGGTGAATTGCAGTTTCCTGAAATAAAAGATCTTGTCTCTCTGATTCTCCTGCAGTGATAAACCAAAAAAACACCATAAGTTAGTGGAATGATTCTAAATATAATTTACAAACATTGTGTGCTTTTATTTTAACTTGAACGTATTACATTTTAGTGTCATTGAGAATCTCTAAATTAAATTACTTTGAAAGACTGACATTCAAAGAAAGAAAAAATGGAGGCTTGTCAATTTCTAACAATATTCTTCATACACATGCAGGTGTCGCTCATACCGTTCTTTCAAACAGCACTGTTCTGCATCATACTAGCCTTGCCCATCACTGTAGTACCCTACCTGTTCCTGTGGGTCTACGATAAGCTAATCTGGCTGTCAGAGCCAGTCTTCCTGACTATTGAGGCCGTGGAGTTGGTCCGGGTGTCAGTCAGGACCAGCAGTCGCATGGCCGAGCAGATTGAGGAACAGCCACTCCTCATGAAGGTGCGTGTGGTCAGCATTCAGCAATGACAAGCTTTACAGAAATGCATGTAGGGCTGAGTCAATTCATATAATTCACTTTTCAAATATTCGACCTTCAATTTGATCGAATATCCGAATGTTCAGTCGCACCGAGTGGCAGATTGTTGATGAACAAACCATATAAAATCAGTTGCAATAACACACACAATTTTACATTCTAATCAATATAATAGCTTCTCACATCTAGGAGTATCTTCAGTTATGATTTAGCAAAATTTAAGAGATGAACAAGACTTCTTGCCCTGTTGAAAATTTCTACTCCTTTTAAGTCGTGTAAAGAATATTTTACTTTTTAAATTGTAGGATTTCTGACACTTTTTATTTGAAACTGCTTGCAACAAGCCTTCAAAGTGCAATTTTTCTCATGTAAAACAAAAAATTGTCCCTTCCTTTTCGTGAATTTTGCATTTAAATATTCAAATTCGAAAAATAACATTTGAAGATTCAAGAATCGATCAAATATTTGGATATTTGGCATAGCCCAAAATGAATGTTTCTCCCTCAATGCCATTCTCAATTGATTGCATTGCTAAAGTAATCGGAAATGAGGAAGGAAATTTCAGAAGCAGGAGGGAAAACCTTGATGAACAGGGTCCAGTGTCCTTGCTCTGGTTCATACTTGGCGCGTATTTGTGACGTCAGATCAAATAATCGCAAAGCGAATGCATAAAAGTTGAACACATTTCAACTCGAGCAAAATTTTCCCACTAAGTTGTCGTGGTGTCAAATTCGTTTTGCTTTTGTGTTGCCTGAAGTTTGAGCCGGCCTTCACAGTTCTTACAAAGATGTTTTTTGCACCCCTGCTGATGTATCGCTGCAGGTAATCATGCTGCTTTTAAAATAGCATTTCATGTTGTTTACAAACAGTTGCTCATTCATAGGGACTTGCAAATTTATATTGTAACATCACTGAGGAAGGTCGCTTTTTCCTCTTTTGCTGTGCTTATGAAATTGATGGATTCTCTGCAAGTAAAAGCTTAGTAGTCTGCATAAAACCGTTGCAAACATGCAGTCAGGGCCCAGTTTGAGGGCCCTGTTGCTGTAAGTGAAGAATCTCTGCTTAAAGTTAACACGCATTGGATCAGCTCAGTTTATTTTCATGCTTACTACCATGTGTTACAAAATGAAACAAGATCTAAATACTTATTCAGGAAGTGAAAAGGAGATGTTACACATAATTCTTAGAAAATACTTTTATCAATGTATGCATGGGGGTGCTATATTTGTGTTGTCATGGAAGGCACTCCTTGTCAGAAAGAGCATTAAAACAGTACAAATATCGGTCCTTCGAAATCACCCACCAATAATCTTTGAACAAATATTGGCCATTACTATTGTCCAGACATGGTGTTTAATGTGAAAACCAAGTATGAAACGGAACCTACTTCAAGAAAATGTAGAAAAGTTGTGATACATATTTCGTACACAAAAGCTATCCGGAGACCCTCCTGTTCTGCCTTGAGTGGCATCATGCCTTGGCTCATGAATATTAAGATCCAAAAAGTTGAAAATGTGCTCCGTTTGCTGCAACTAAGGTGGCAAGTTTAACACGTAAACAAAGCTTTACTTCATGTATTCAAGTCAGAAAAATACTGTCACCCAGTTCGTTTAATAGCAGAACATACAGCTGTATGGTGCTAGGAGTTTAGGAAAGAATAACAGGCATATGTCAATGCACCTTTTGCAACTGTACGTAACAGTGCTGACACAAGGTGCTAATCATGAGTGCATAACTTGGTATTTAGAAGAGCCATGAGGCTAGCTGAGTTTGGGTCCAGGGTGGGACTGAAACGCACTTTTATTTCAAGCCCTAGCAGAAAATAAATTGGGATATCAAAGGACGTGGAGTCAACTAAAGAATGCATGCCCGACTTCCCACCTGACTGCCCAAGGGTGTAAACAGTGTGAAAGCACCTTTGATAGCATCCTGTGAACAATGGCCCTTTTGTGGTTCCGTAAAAGTGATAATGTTGAAGAATATGAGATAGATTTGTTAAACATTATTGTTCATTTCCTTCCTACCAGTCTTTGATACTTGGTGCAGCTGGGATAAGCTATTTACTCTCTGTCATCATCGGTTATGCTCTTTTATCTTCAAGCTCACCAGCTGTCAGGTGGTAAGTGTTACACTGAAAAATGGTTCTTGACACCAGGTAATTTATTTGAAGGCATCCAGTTGAAACAGCGTAGAACTTTCCATTGAGCTCCGTGTCTCGTAATTGGAAACACTCGCTTTGCACGCCCACTAGGGGCAGCCTAGGTAGGGACTGCTTTGTTTCAAACAGTTGGACACCGATGAAAGTGTGACTCTTAGACTGATAAGTCAAGCTTTTTTTTATTACATGATTTGGTTGGAAAATTTCTCTGTACTACACTGCCATGGAGTGCTCTCTCCACATGTTTTTGTAAATGCCAGTACTAAAAGTCCCCTTGAAGTGGTACATCTCATTCAGAGAAGCATGTAAAAAAAGTATCAGAGTCAAGAGGTTTCGCCTGTAACAGTTGAGTCTCAGGTATTAGGATAGCAGAGATTCTGGGACTGAAGATATCCAGGTACCCGTCAGTCACAGTCCTACAGGGAATGCCAGGCTGTCTCTGAGGGGAACGTTTGCTTTTGTATGCACATATGCATGTTTGAGCCTCACTTGTGGGCACTTCACGCATTGCTGAATGATGGTTATTGTGGGGACAAATTTGTTACTGGGACAATTTTTTTGTGCAAACCAACTCAGTCGCCAGTTTCCAAACAAAAAGACATTGTCCCCTCAAAGTGGTGCCAGACACGGCATACGCTTTTGGAAATTTAGTCAACCAGGAGCAATGCCGGGAAGACTAGTGAACAGACTTTGCACCTTGCAGTGTCCTCCAGAGATTATTCAGTGAAGAACCGAAGCATTGCTGGATTTGAGAGGCTTGCTTTCTCCGTTATGAAGTGATGGCATTTTCACAATGGATGTGGGTAGTCCTTGCAAGCCAAGTAACCTGAGAGGTCAAGTGATTTGCAATAGTAAGCAAATCACGCTTGGTTTCAGAAATGCCAGCACAATTATTTGTCACAAGCTCTTGAAGGCTGTGATACCCAACGCTAATAATGTACTCTACCAATGAAGGTCACATTAATAATCAGCACGTGCTTTCATGCACTTCATCGCAGAGGTACATGTATGTAAGTTCATGAATATGCATCCCACGCGTATGACGTGAGTGTGTGTGTACATGTATGCATTACGGGTGCTATAGTATGAATATGCAATACTGGTTTTTCTGATTGGTCATTGGTAGTTGTGACACTAGAAATGTTGCGGTTGTGATTTCGTGTTTGGTTCGCGCGCTACAGGTACTCGACACAGTAGAGAACTAGCATGTACAATACATGTAGGTACATTGTATGTACATTTTGCCGGGCCTACATACATGTATATGCGTGTACGTGTGAAAATGCTGGCAGACAAATTAAAAGCCTTCACTGCTGGTTTGGCTGGCAAGTGAGAAAATAGTTAGGGGCAAACCCTGGGTGACATACAAAAGAGGTCCACGTAATGTAGGGTAAGAAGACATGTGGATTCACACATGTCCACACAGTGTTTTCCCCTCTCTGAGAAACAGCTTCAGAGGCATTTTGGGGTCAGGGTCATCGGTAGTGAAATGAAGAGGAACAGTCCAGGAAATTATAGTTAAATATCTAGCTTAAAACAGTTATCGTAGTGAGCATTTTCCCTGAGTTTCCTTAACCGGAGGAGAGCAAATCAATGTCCACACTAGGCATGTGTGTGTGTACGCAATGTATTCATGGTATTTTGAAACATTTCTAGTAGTGTATGTACATTTTTCATAATTTGATCTGATTTATTATTCTCGTCAGTAGATCCTGCTGAGGTGATTGTTGCTATTTCACATCCTTTGGCATTGTGTGACCAGAAACATGTTCAGTTTGATGATTCACATTGTCACCCGCTCTGCTTTCTTTGGGTCAGGATACTTGCTGCTCTTGTAGTCGTATCTGTTGTGTTGCTGCTGCTAACATTAATGAAAGAAGAGGGTAAGTTTGAACACAATTAGACATTTTTACAGAGGCGTTTGAACCTGGGCCCTGTCGAGACAAATTTGGGAGTGGCCTGTCAGCTGAAATCCCCAGTTATTTTGTAACCCTAATCTTAACGATGGTGCAAGATGCAGTGCCATTTAGATACGCTGAGTCTGGCGTGGCTTTTCAAGATAAGCCCAATTGAAAAGTATACGTTGATATTATTACTCTTGACAAGTGCATTTCTCTATCAAGTCTCGTTAAAGCTATTTTCAGGAATGATTGATTCACATAGATTGTCAGCTTTAAACTGAAAGCCCCCCTTTCGAACCTTGACAAATGTAATGGATTTGGATACTGGTTTCAATGGTTAATTCAGCTAGGGTAACTTGCTGGCTTTCACACTTCTTTTTGGTTGGCTAGCCATGTGGCACGTTTGATTTTAGTTGGGAATGCGCTACATGCTGAAAGAGTAGATGGCATTGTGTAACCACTCATGAGAATTCCAGTGTGTGGGATGCACACAAATGACGTTGGACATGCCTAACCAGTCGTTATTTGAATCTGTGCACTTAACCGTAAATTCCTTGAAGGGCTAGCGCATGTACGTCAGCAAACATATACATTGTCACTGACGTGCCCGTTATACTTTGTTCTCTCTTTGTCATCACTAAAGCGGGCATACGTACTTGTAAACAGTGTGCATGAAGGTTGCAGTGTATTGTAGGAGAGCACTTGATGGTTTGTGCTGAGTGGTCCTCTCTCGGTAAAAGTCAAACCTTCCAAATGGACGTTGTATAACATGTATCAGTGCTTGTGTATTGCAGAAACCCCCCCTCCCCCACACACATTCACCATTTAGGTGGGAGGGGTTGAATTAAACCTCTCTGCCAAAAAAAAAAATAAGTCACTTATGTTTTGCCCGTGATTGGACAATTTTTGCCTAAATATAGTGCCAGATATTGCTTGTCATAAATGTTTTGATCCTTTTTGTTCGGAGTTGCATGTGGGCCAATGTCTGCTCACCATGTAATTCATTTGACTTGCTCATTTTCACTGGATGGGTTCCATCCATGTTGTCTGCTGCCCCCAATATGGGTTATTGGTGTAGGACTTCGAAATTTGAGTTAGCAGATTAATGTGTATCATTGCTAGATGCGATATGATACCCCTATACTACACTTCATAAATATTCATGAGCAAATCGGAGCGCATCATTGGCCGAATCCACCTCGCGTCTGGGAAGTAGAAATGATACGCAACCAGGTGACGTCATAGCGGTGAGTATCCACCTCGCTGCCGTGCCGTAGTTTTTTCTGGTAGCATAAAAAAAACATCTCTGGAACCCGCCGCGTAAATATGTGGTCTGTGTCATTTAATCTTTACGGAACCAGTCTGGAGTTGTATCCTAATAACTATTACAATAAAGACCAAAAACGTATGTCAGCACCAGACTATTGAAGCCCTGTTTCTGTGCACATCTGCACCCCACTATCATCACATGGAAATTTAGCAGCTCAGAAACAACAATGGCGTCTGTGAGTACAATTAACGTGAGATTTCTGTTTGAATATTTATGAAGTGTAGTAAAACAAATACAGCATGGTTTATTTCGGGAAAATAGTGGGAATTACTGGTCCCTCGGTGTGAGTCAGTTTGACTACCTCCTTCCACTTTGTGTCTGGAGGTACATGTAGTCAAGCTGACCTACACCTTGGGACCAGCAATTCCCACTATTTCCCCTCAAAACCATGCTGTATTTGTATACTCCTGAGGCTCTATTGTCTGGAACCTTCTTGAATCCTGAAAATCTGTAGGAATCAAATGGCTCATTCTCCCCGCATCAACATGTAAGGCATATCAATCTGTGCTGAAAGTGATAGTCACTGGGCTTCCTGCAAATTTCTCCCACATCTCCTGATGAATTTTGACAAATCTGGAAAGATTTGGGGTTTGCAATCAACCAATGTGATCCAACCCAGGAACATGAATCACAAGTCATCAGGCCCACTTTTGAGTCACAGGCCTTTAAAGGATTTTGCACAGTAGAACCAGAAGGAACTGTTAACATATTTTGACACACATACAGTGTACTATGTTAATCAGGATGCCAATAAACATCAAAACAAGGACCTTGGTTTGGTCTTCCTAATGTAAGTTAGAATAGGATAACTGAACAATTGCCATAAGACTCATTTTATGGGATCCAGTCACAATGCCCAAACAGGCTCAACAAGAAACTGTAAAATACTGTAAATCAAGACTGAAGTGATGAAGTTGATAAAAAGCTTTGATAAGATTTTTTTCTCTCCAAAATTAAACTTTTTCTAAATATGGTTCAAATAATTAAACTAAAAAACGCTTAGTGTGAAATATTGCCAAATGTTGCCCAAAAGAAATTATTTATAATGTTTTCCAACGTATTCCCAACCCCTTTTCAGGCTTTTAATTTTGCTATTGTAATATGAACTTGCGTCCATTTGTAAAAACTCATATTCCCTTGTCAGGCAGGAAAGCTCACTGTAATTAGAAGGAAGCTTGTATATTTTTCTTGCAGAATGTGCCATGAATGAAGTCATGAATGCATGTATGTCATAATTCCGTTTGGAAATAAATCAACTTTTAACCCATGTGAAATAACACAACCGTTCCTCAATGCAAGAATTTGGGATGGGCATTCCTCTCCCCGCCCCCCTCTAAGATGCATGACACCCTTGGTTTTGTCTCTGGTGCCATACGTCCTTCAGGTGTTGAGTCCAAAAATCCATGAACCACACCAAAGGAGTAAGTGATATTGAACAGCCACCTCATGGCCCAGTTCTTCCCATTGTCCCTCTTGAACAGGCATCATATCAGACTGCGGGATAGCCACGCTGGCCATGTTCTCCATCCTGTGGGCCATGCAGCAGGAATCCAACATGATGGCTCATCCCATGAAGGTGCCCGAGGAGTGGATCAAGTAAGAGAGCGTCTGTATATACGTTATCGAGACGTCGCATCTCACTAATGCCTCAATTCATTAAGGCTGTAACCTGGGAAACGGTGGTAGCTAGGACATGGCCGGATTCCAGAGTAATGATAACCTCATACGAGCTCAGTGCTTTATGGATGCATTATTCTCCCTGTAAAATAAGACAGGGCTACGCTCATGCACAGATATTGACCCGTCTTCCTGTCTGAACATGGTTTGATCACGATTTTTTTTTAATGAATTTTTCAGGTGAGAGTTTTTATTCAATTACAACTTTGATCCGTCTTATTTCTGAACACATGAATTTTGCCCTTCCTGCACTGTTGCATCCCTCGTTACAACATTACAAAACACAAACCGTTGAAGGTGGACCGCCATCGTGTGTGCTTTCATACGCACAGACATGACAGGTAGATTCTGCAGTGAACAGTGCCGCTAAAGTCTTTTGAAAATTGCAGGTCTCCTTGATTTGAAGAACTCACTAGCTCCTCGTCCACCTCTTCCACACTTGTGGAAACTTTCCATATTCCATCACTTCTCTGTCAATCCACCTCAGCCAAAGAAAGACTCCAAATATACTTAGAAAGCTGTGGTATTTTCTTTCAGAAAAGTTGGGTTTTCGGAATTTGTTATACTTGGCCACCAGGGCAATGTAAATGAACTGCACTTTGTCTCAGCTCAGAGTGCCATGTGGTTGACGTCAACCACATACGATTGAACAGAGCTTAATATCAAAGGTCCATCCCCTACGTACATTTATCCTTAAATAGGCATTACAGTCTTGAATTTGTATGTTTTGCAGTGGCAATATTCATGAGGAATTTGTGTCTTTCGAACATCCTACACGGATTGGCATCAGGTGACTGAATTTCATTTCAGCATGGAAAATTCCGCTAATGCTCGCTTATAGCAGAAAAGTATCAGCCTGTAACTTGTTCCCAAACGCAAAGTGCACTTTGGCTGGAATTCACACGTGTGTGTGCATACTAACATATCACACAAAAGCTATACAATACCATGCTTTGTGGTTTAGCTGTTTGCCCATCCTTTGCCATTCTTTTAGCCAGCATTGGTAACTGAATTACTACCTATTCAACGGGCAGATTGGAGTTGCTGGTCCTATACAAATTTGTTCAAATTATCCGCCACATTGTAAACTCAATTGCCGAGGCAGGCTAACACCATAACATTAGAACCGTGTAGCGTGAGTGGTAATTAGTGAAAGGACGTTTCAGGAGGGAAGAAAAAAAAAAATAATGTAAGAAAATGCACAGGTATGGATTGCATCATTCTCCTGCGTCTAGAGTTCCAAAGCTCATTAGCGCAGCGTCTCAATTACTGTAATCTGATTGTGATCGGACTTGGTATATCTTACCAAAAATCTGATCGGATATCTTTCATACATATTTTGCTGAAAATGTCAGCCCTAAAGGTCAGGAGATGGATAAGTTTCAGTTTCACTTTCTTATTAGTATTACTTTTTAAAGAAGCCACTTCCTTTTTTCTCTCTAGTGCGAAATTTGTGACGAGGAAAACTGTCTATGAATAACATCTTAATTTGAAGCCCAGACTTGTTTTAATTGCTTTTTTTTTTCATCATATATACAGTGAAAGTTTCCTGAGGCAATAGGCCAGATAAGATCATGAGTTTTTTTCAATTTCCTCTTAAACTGTGTAGGCTTAGCTGTCTTTGTACATCACCCCTTCGCCTGTAAAGCAGAGCTGAAATTATTAATTAAAGTCATTTGCCTCATCAGGCCCACATAAACCTTTGTACAAGGTGTACAGAAGGAAAAAAAATCCATTCTAATGGCCACATTGAGTAAGTACCTACCTTTCAGTGATTGGGAACTTGAGTTTGTAGACACACAGGCTATGCAACAGGACTGGAACTCTGTTCTAACCCATTATCAAAAGCCTTATTCTGAAACCAATCCGTCTTTGGTTCCAAGCTTACTTGGAACAAGTAACGTAGAGTGTCCCGTCAAGCATTTGTTTTGAAGAGGTCATTTATCAACATAAAAGTCAATATCTTGCATGCGTAAGATAGCGCCTATTCTTCGTTGATGAATGCGGTATCCTACAGTAGCTATTCTTAACCCCCCCTAAGGTTTAGTAGAAATCACATGGAATTTTTGTGGGATTTGGCAAGGTTAAATTAAATTCAGAAATGCATTTGGAAGTCTGATAAGTACACGTACTCGCACATGTGCCCAGGCCTGTCACTGCATTAAGGGGGCACTTTCTGTTGTTAGGAAAGTCTGGAAGGAGTTGTGGGACAAAAACTTGTCCCCAAGACATTTTAGTCGCCCATAACCAAAGATCATATAGCGCCGCAAGATGGAGAACTTCACCGTGAATACACGTAAAACGTTGTAATCGCATGGGCGCCATTTCAGCAAGTGATACGCCTGCGCAGTGCGCATTAATGCAAAGGCGCAGGTGCCGCGGCAGGCACGTGCACCTGGTGAGCCTGCGCCCAAGCATTACCGTAAACCGCGCAGGCGTATCGCTTGCTCAAACGGCACCCGTGGTGATTACACCTTTCAGGCAGAGTTATCCACCTTGCGCCTTTGGCGCTATACAACCTTTGCCCATAATGTCTATAATCACTTCAGTAGATGTAAAGCGCCAGTGATCCAGTTACATTTATGTGTATGTGTACTCTTTATACCGGCACATGCATGCACACATTCTTACTTGGATTGTATTGGTCAGAAACAAATTTGCCAATTTTGACAGTGTGCTGCAAAACTTGCCTTTCTGTGATTTGTATTTTGTGTGGCACTGTTATTGTGAATCACTCCTACGTTGTTTTTCCTCTGTATTCAACCATAGTTCTGCGTAAAACAAACAGTGGATGAAACCTACAGTTTAACAGATATTTTGTTTTGATTCACTCCCCCCTCTCCTATTCAGTCCCATAAGTTTAAGGATTACAGTATACCGAGATGAACCATATTTAGAAAGAAAAAAATTAATGAAAGCACACCCAAAGTAACTGTAAGCAGAATGCCAAATTTTCCCCATCTTCACCGGGGTAAAAAAAAGCAAAAGCAGAAATGTCAGCGGAATCACACCGGTAAGAAATGCGTACATTCCCGCAAAGGGGGGAAAAAGTCCATCAGCTAGAGAAGTCAGCACCTGTCAAGCTTTGATCCCACCCTGGGGCTAACTGCTGATGATCAGATCCCCAGATCCCCCGTCATACCCTTCATGCACACAGCTTCATCAAAGTCCCTCAGCCCTTTAGACTTCTCATAATTAGAGAAATCCTCAGGGCACGTGCTCTTATAAAAAACTTTTTCCCCCTCGTAAATTTATCGCTCTTTGTAATATTCCTCTCTTTGTACCTTTTGTGGTTCTTTTCTTGTTTTATGCAGTAATATATTTGGCGCTCATCCTATCATGCATAGTGAATGAACATAAATGACTGATTTATTTTAAATTCACAACGGCGAAATTAAAAATGGCTCGTTTTACTTCAGTTGTGAAAACTGTGAAATCTTTTAGCACTTTCAAAGAAACGAAAAGAAAAGAGTTTAGTTTACATTTGCAACCAATCCTAAAGTACCAAATCCTTTTCTGTCGAAAGGAATAGACTGTAGATTTTTCCCCTTTCATAAGAGCTGGGCCAAACTTTCTTTTAATTTTCACCGCTGATTAATTTGTTGTGTGAATGTGAAAATACTAACGAAAGAAAATGTACTGGCATTGTTGTTGTGTCATATTTAAATGGGATCAAAAATTTCCCAATGTTTCTACATATGCAGTCATTTTCTTAGTTTAGCGTTGAAATTACATTCCACAGTCAGGACTAATCCAAAGGTTTGTGGAAAAGCTTGAACTAAATCCCCTTCAATCTCCTTGTCCGTTGAAAAAGGCACTGCAGAAACATGCCAGAAAATCACCTTTTTCCACATTGCTATAGGAATTCATCTTACTTCAGTTATTTTTGCTCAGAATATGCTATTAAAGGGACAAAAATACCTTTATAAAGCAATTCCACAAGTTAATTGCATTTTCGCCCCTTGGGACAAGTAACCACCGCACTCTCCAGTGAGTAGAAATCCACTGACACACAATTGCCCACTAAACTACAAAGAACCCACAAATGAAATTGCACCTCCGTATAATATGAAAACCTTATAGGCACTCTCAGCAATACCCTAGTGAAATTCTCCATTGAAAATCATCAAGTCATTGAAAAAACCAATAAATGTATTTATCCTCAATTCAACCCAAATGCAGTTGTGTTATTTGTAAAGGTGAATCAAGTGTAAGTTTTTGGCGAGCACGTAACCCATGACATTGTGCCACTGTGGATTTCTTGTTATTCCATCTCTTTTTTTTTTCTTCTTTTTTTCCAGTTGTGGTGGCATTTATTTCCTTCTTCCCCAAGAGCAGAGATTACTAATACACGAGTGACTTACCTAATGAAGGATGTCTAAATTGATTAAGGAGAAAGCACATTGATAAGTGGTCTTTGCGGGACTAAGCAATTATCAGAGACGTGATCGGACTCTTTTCACATTTTTTGGAAGGGAGATACGAGGGCTTTGTTGTGACATTAGAAGATGTGTAAATTTGAAAGTCAGGAAAATTTTCAACAAAATCACAAAATGATTAGATATCAAATTAAGGCTTGTTTGTAATTTAGTCAAGCTCTGCTGTGTTTGGAGATGAACAAAAAAGAGAGTTACTTTTCCAGCTGCAATTAGATTTTTAAGTGTTCAAGTAATGTGCTGGCATCTTGTCCGGAGAGAAAAAAAAGAATTGGAGAAGAATCTTTTCCCTATTTTATGGTTGAACCTTGTAGAAGACCTGTGCAGGCTTTGCCTTGAGGTAGTATGGAATATGGAAGAAAAAGGAAAAATATACAAAAACCACATTTGTACCACATACCAGTACATGTACTAGTAAGGGAATTCAGTCCATCTGGTCCTCTGAGAATGAGACGATATTTTCCCTTAACGTGCAAACACTTATTCTTTCCCAAATTTCCCTGTTAAAATTTTCTCTCCAGAATTGCACTGTACTTTGAAGGAATCACTACTTGATTAAGTGTGGTATTCAGGGGATTTTCATATGTTTGCACATGCCTTAGGCCAATTACTTACGTATGAAATGGAGAACTCAATACCCAATCTCCTTATTAAACTACTCACTAGCTTTTAAGAAAAAAGGGGGTCTTTTTTTTTACCTGACTTGACCTCAGATGCAGTATCCTACATATGTGTACGTAGCTGAAACATTGTCATTTTCAAATGTTGGAACTGAAGATTTCCCCCTCCCCCGCACGGAAAAAAAGAACGACAAAAAACTGTGTTAATGAACTTAAAACCATCCCCAAACCAAATCGAATTCCCCAGACGTGTTAAAAGGAAATTCCCTATTGATGTTTCAGTGCCAGCTCTGATGAGAAGTCATTTCTGCAGCTGCTACTGTCGATGGCAACAATGGGTTTTGGTAAGTAACCCCCCCCCCTTCAAAAAAAAAGACAAGAAAAGAAATTTCCTCCCCTCCCCCCACCTCGAGTTTGTAAACTTCCCCCGGGAATTTATTTAGAGGGGTGCATGGACGACAGGGAACTTAAAATCAATGCTCTCGGATGAGCGACGAGATACAATCACTAAAACTAACATCAGTAAGAGAAGGAAAAGATGTTGGAGGGGGACACATAGAGGGAGGGGGGGTTCTGTAATTAGACTTGATTAAGAGATACTGTGCTGGTCGTTGTGTTTGTTATCTTGAGGAATCAATACTTGGCCTCTGGGATGCAGCGGAGAAACAAAAAAAAAAACAGCTACAGAGTTGGTGGGCATGGGTGGCTGGATCGCATCGGTCTTAAAGGGAAGTGTATGTGGGAGCAGTGTGCTGTACCGACCAAAAAACAAAACAAATTGTTGAATTGCCGGAAGGAAAAGTGCCCGGCCCTCCGCCACGATACTTCATTTCAGAGTATTTCAAAGTTTGGGGTGCATGTTGCTCCAAGTCTCTAGACAAGTGGAAGAAGGAAACATGGGTGTGAATTATGCAAAACATCAACATTCTGTTGATAAAATCTGCACTAAGAATTCATTTGAGGCTTTTCTTTTGCCAATACTGAGACACAAGTGAAAGTGAGTGTCATTATATCAACAATGTTCCCTGTTATGTCCTTGCCCATCACTTGAATACTCCAAAAGTAACCCATGTGAAAATGTGGGATTTTTTTTTTTAATTCTTGTTTAGTCTATCAACTCCAAGGTATCTATCATTTACTACACTACCTTAATTTGCACAAAAAGTCCACAGGCCTTGACTTAAGTGAATGTTACGTCAGATTCATTTTGAACTCCTTCAGATTTTGGCAACTCCGGTTATCCCACCAACAACAATCCAACACAGCTTAACCCTAAAAGAGCTGGGTTTTTTTTGGCCCGTCTGACAATGGGGAAGGGAGGGGGGATTCTGGCCCCTCCCCCAAGAACTCTTCTGTGCCATGCCTAATTTTTTTTTAACATGGCATGCATGTAGAGACCCTATATGTACAAAGGTGAAGTTTGAACTCAATCAGACATATGGTTTTGTTTGAAGTTCATGGCTAAATGCGTGCCAGTAGGCGTGCATTAAGCATCACAGTGGAAAAAGTATTTTTGGCTAACCCGTCACGGAAAAATGTGTGCTACACGAGAATGGTATGTTAATTTTTTGCAAAAATGGTGTCAAAATGTCTCAAAAGAGTTACTCTGAAAACTCCTAAAGGCTCAACGCTCGAAAAAAATGCACTGCGGGCCATATCAGAAAAATATCGAGGGGGGCGGATTCCACCCCCCAAGCTCTTTTGGGGTTAAACATGGGCTCTGCTCCTGTGAAGGGGTCAAATTCAGGCCTGGTTTCGACCAGCTTTGACCGGCTCTGTCATGTAAGGAATAAAAATATCATGATTGACATCTCTTCAAATCAGTGTGAACAGTATGCCTTGCCGAAAGCAAAACGGCAAAGCATGATGACATTTATGAAAAGGCCTTCCATCATCTGTATTTGATAACACACTTCATTTTGCATGTCCACAGAAACAGCTTGATCTGCGTAATGCAGATGTTTAGACAGCTGTGTATGCTGGGAATATTTTACAATGTGTCCTTCACAATTTGCAAAAATCCCAACCTTCAAGACATAAGAACGGCTTTTTTTTTTTTTTGGTGCTGGTGCCTTAAATTTAAGCTTCACATGGAAAAAAAAGAAAAAGTTGAAAATGCCATTAATACAGATTTGTTATTTCCTCATTCTGATTTTACTTTTTTTTTTTACTTGGTTTTCCCATTCAGCTCGTGTGACCCTGGCCTTTTCATTCTTGCGTAACCTCTTTTCTGCATCTTTTCTACTCCTGGTGGCCATTCGCGTCCTGAGCGTCATTCACGTTGCCTCCCTGGTCGCCAGACGCATCACAGAGCAGGTAAGGGATTTGAGCCATGACATTACAGCTTCTTCTGAGAGTCAGGTTCGGGTGATATTGAAAGAGAATGTTGTTGAGGATTTGACTCTCTCATTTCCTTGCTGTTGCGTAAATGTTACTTGCAAGGAGGCCGGCAGGAACAGTGCCTCCTAGTGTTAGTTGGTACCCCTTGCGAACTGTCAGAAGTGCATGGTGATGACGCCATGACAAATGTATCAAAACGCAGAGTGAAAAAGGCACAAAACTTTCTGTCAGTGTACGCAATGTTACCACTGATGGCATACTTTTGTACTGGGTCCATGGCAGAACACATTGAAAGAATCAACCTCCTTTTAAGGAGGCAGTTTGGTATTTCAAAAAAGCAAGGTCTTTCGGGAATAAAGCACGTGCGCTGGTCCGTGAATGGTCAAGCTGATCAGGCAGACCTTGAACACACGTCCAAATGACGTCAGACACCCTTTATTCTGGGCATGCACTGTTGGAATACTCAACTGGCTCATTAAACTTTTAAGATTTCGTTATGAAATTTAAAAATTAGGCCTCGATCTATGCTTTTGATAGACAACCAACAATTATACATATTTGTAGGGTTCACACATGTCCTTTCAATACATTATGCAAAATACGCTGTTTTAATTCCTAATGTTCTAACAGAAGGTTTGGACGTAATGCTGGATGCACGCCTCACACTCTACATCAATACTGAATAGAAGAGATATTGGCTGTGTGGTATTGCAGTACTGTACAAAAGGAAAAACAAAGGAACCCAACCGGCATTTTTATAGGGATTGTTGCTCAGCGAGTGGAGCAAAATTTTCAGTTGAATACATAGCTCTCCTGTATTTTTGTTCTGGAACTTCTGCGTTGGATGGCACGCAGCATCGGCTTAAAGGAGGAGGGAAGCTATGCCCCACCCCTCCCCCTCATTATGCCACCGGGCTTGCCACAGATATTGATCGCTACTGGTAGCTATGCATGAGAACATGCGTTGTACACATCGTGCTAGTTGATTCGTAATGTCTGTGAAGCAAGTGTAGTACATGTATTGTTTTTGGGACTTGCCATCGGTCATGCACACTGATTTGACTGAGTTGGATTGGATGTATGCTGGCATTCCCCTCGCCTTTTCCATGTAAAGTGCTCCCTCTTTGACAGAAAGCCCTTAAGCCTTATTGATCTGTCTCCAGTGGTACAGATTTGCCTTGAAACTTGTACAATGTGCACTTGTTTATCTGGCCAGACATTCACAGTGTTGACTCACACATTGTAGCTCCACTCTGTCTAGGAATGTGTCTAGTAGCGTGGTCTTATTTACTCTTTCAAAACCTGTATATCACCAGTGTCAGAGCTTGAGCTGATATAAACAGCATGGAGGAAATTGGGCTTCTCAGACCTCTGCCTAGCCAGACTGAGATACCACTATTTTTTTTGGGGGGGGGAGGATTTTTTTTCTTCGTTTAAGTACAAGAGGTGAATGCAACCCAACCTGATGGAATTTGTTGCAGATCACCAATGCTGCTTATGAGTTACAGATCTTTAACGAAATCTTGCGCGGTGAAAATGAAAAGAGAAACTGTATGTGACTCTTGTCGCCTGCATCAGTTTGTATGCATTACAAATTGTGTGTCTGTGATAGTCTCCAGTGGATTTTGTACTGTTTCAAATGGGTATTACCCGGTTTGGTATTCAAGTCCTTCACAAGTCCCTTCACAAGTCCCTTCATAATTCCAGTTACAAGTCCCTCCACAAGGCCAGTCATAAGTAACGAGGTGAACAGTGACAAAAGAATGCTTTTGTCACAGCTCATCCGAATGACTTGTGATGGACTTGTGATGGACTCGAATACCACACTACTGTGTTACCTGTCTCTGACCTCCCCTCCCAATTTGCATTGAAATCATAATGCAACAAAAAGTCTTCTATTTGTAACGTGCATTCAAACATTCATTGTAGCGTCTGTTCACAGTCAATGCAGATTTGATCATTGCAGTATGGTATTATTCTATGAAGTTTGAAATCCAGGATTTCCCTGCCCAGATATTGTGGCTTTACATCCCAATAAAAGCCTGCAAAGACCCGATTAAGCACCCATGTAATACTGTAAGCTCCTTAGCATTATTAGTCAATTATTGAGCCTCACGTATACTTACCACACCGGCAGTCTCACAGATTAAAATACTACACACTACGCTCATCACCCCCAGATGAGCTCAGAGAATGCACGGAATTGAACAGTGTCCCCTTCTCAAACTTACATTCAGGAGCTGCTGTACAATACATCTACATACTTATGTTGTGTTAACAGTAACTCCAAGGTGACTGACTGTCAGAGAGCCAATTTCATGAAGCTTCTAAGCTTGAGAACCTTTGCTTAGCCCAGAAGATACCAACCTGAATTTTATCCTATGTGGCTGATTCTCAGTGTAAAGCACATTAATTGAGCCCTATTGGAAGTTGCAGAGAAATGCAGCCTCTGAGTGTCGCACAGCGGTTTATTGACGGCTAGCCTAATTTCCCTCGTAAATTGAATATTTCAGTGCACAACTAACAGATAATGGACACCAGAGATTAAATGAATAAAAGAGACCAAATAATAAAAAACGATTAGCAGTTATGCTGTCTTTCCCGTAAATCTTTTATACATACATGTACTTCTTAAGTCAAAACTTTACTGGATAAAATTACTTATTCTCTTTAAAAGGACCACGTCAAATTGCTGTACGTCACCCCCTTCCAAACAAAAATATTTACACCAATTTTGTCCCAACCTCCGAGTGACCAAGGCCACTCTTTCTCTGTTACCACTTAGAATGATCCCCCTCCAACATGGTATCCTCACTTACACCAATATCGGTCCCGATCAATTCTCATCAATAATTGATGCCCGTAGTTTACCTGTTAACACCCCGTTCATTGTGCACAGACTCTCACGCAAGTCACAGAAAGATCTGGCTGGGAACGGCACAAATGAAAATCAATAGGGCATTGATCCCCCCCCCATTCCCAGAGCGGAATGTATGGAGCATGATGGGACATTTATGTAATGCTCGACGGTCCAGAGCAGGGGTACGGACTGTCTATGAAATATTTATTAATTGGCTGTAAATACCTTGCATCCTTGTCCCCAAAGTTCCCATCGGACTTGTTTTCCAACCACTTAAAGGTCATTAAGAAGTGATGACTGCATTAGCTGTCAGTTTATGTTCATGTACTTTCAGTGGGGATATGCCAAAGATACCCAACTTGTCATGCACAGGAAATGGTGTTTGCCTTGACACATTGCACTGTAAATTAATCAGTCAATCCTAAAATTATATATAAATTATTTATACAGTGTAACATTTATTGTTTGTCCTTCAGTGAAATGATTTAGTAATCTCAGGCTCTTTTGAGAGTTCTGCTCAAATTTTTTTGCAAACAAATCTGGTGGAACAAGGGTTTGTAGCTCAAACATTCTGCTTGACCAGAATTATTTCTCAAGACCAACACCCAAGTATAAAGAATAATCAGGGTCTATCAACTAAATGCAGCCATGTTGTGGTTTTAAATACTGGCCTAATGAGGGTGAACGTCTACTCTCAAGGGTTCTTGGGAAAAACCTCATTTTGAAAACACAGTGGTAATTTTTAACTTAACTCCTATGCTATCATAGTACAAGTATGTGTATGTAGTCTCTCCTTTGCTACAAGAGTTCCAATTTAAAACTAACATCTCAGTGACCACTACTGATGTGATTTCATGTTTGGAGCTTTGAAACCGGTCAACACAGCTATCCAGAGAAATATTGCTGCAAATTGCCTCGCTCGGGGACATAAGTGAGTTGTTTTCCAGCGGAGCTTAGACGATATTTTTACTACACATATGGCTCTCTGTGCATTTTACATGTTGTTGCGACCATAAGACCTTTTATTAAACTTAATAAAGTGAACAAAAAATCAAATCTTCTTTTTTTTTCAAACTGTGTTTGCACATCAATGTTGTCAACTGACATAATTATGATGCACCAGGACAACTGTCATCATCCTATGAGACATAGCTTAAATAAAAATAAACCTTCACTCTGAGAAACATTACCAAAGTTTTTGTCTGTGGCATTTATTTTGATTTCAACCATGTATGCTCGAACTTTTATGTGGGTACTGCTTATTACCGTAGCACCATAAAAAGCACAATCCTATGTTGACGGTTGAGATAAACAAATGTTCCTGGATTCGTCTAATTGTAGATATGTGTTAAAATGAACCATCATCAATATTACTGCATTGTTCAAATGCCTTTCCCATTTTCCATAAAGCTCAATGGTAATACCTCAATGCCAGCCCATCTTTCATAAAGTGCACAAAAAAAGGGCTCTGCTTCCTCCCCAAAAGGTCTTCACCGAATTGTTCATTAAAGGCCGTTATTAATAATGTCAACAAAGTGGGTCCTGATGGAATATTAATCACCAGCCTATGTTTCCCTTTTAGTGGCGCGCACCAACTGGCGCCCGTCACTGAAAAGGGCATGAAAATATACAGCGGCAGTGCGCCTTCCCCCTGGCTGTGTATTTTCCTTGACTGCAGCATTCCTGGGGCCCTTGCAAAAGCGTAAATATTATGAGTCTGACTGACGGTTTGTTTACGACGAGAGGTATACATCAAGTTGATATCATCATCCTCCCCTTTTCCGTAAGTCGCTGGGATGATCAGGCATCTGTCCAAGATTCTTGGCCCAAAGAAGGAGAGGACTTGTCCCGCTGAGTCCCTTATGGAGGCATCGTACCAGGAAAATGACATTTTTTAATGTAACATAACCGACCTGTCAAATCATTAGATCTACAGTACACTGATCACTATGATCAGTACTGTCTCTTTTCTCAGAAGCATTTGTGTACAAGCATGCATGTTCATTGGCAAGGTTTTGTGTGTTTCATCACCCTTACCATTGGAAATTTCCATTGTCTCTTTGTTTGCATAGCATTGGTTCCAGTCCAACATAAACCTCCACTTACTAATTTTCTCGGCCTGGTTCCCTCTAGTTTTTCAAGTTTAACATTCCGTACACTGTAGATTGTCAGACTTGGAGGTCAGAGTGTTTGGAAATAATAAGAAATCATCAACAAAGATATGGTTTTATTGTTGTACTAGAGTGTAGTGTACATGTACACTGTGCAACAAGTGTGGATAATTATTATATTGGTCTATCACAAGACCATGTTTCAGAAAACATCTTGTTTGATTTATCCATTGTTTGACATGGACTCTCAGAATAATGCTCTCTCAAGGGTAAAAGAGAAAGTAATGATACTAGATCACTGTTACTTCAGTGTGCCCACTTTCTGATGTATTCCTGTAAAGAGCATTCAACAGGATTGTGTACATTCTGATGAAAATTGGTCATATGTACTGCATGCTGTGCACAAGTACACAGATTGGTTTCTATGGCCTTTTGCTAGAACTGAGAGAGGTTTTGGACTTGTGATCACCGGTACTGTTGTGTGCCCACACTCAGATGCAAACCTACAGAGATGCATATGGGTTTGTGCATATTCAGATGAAAATTGGTCATATGCACTGGTACTATGCACCAGGGCACAGTGCACACGTTGGTTCTCATTGGCTCTTATGAGTCCCTAATGATTGATTTCAATGATTGTACACAGCTGACAGAGGTTAACACAGAATGTTCCTCACCGTTAATGCAGCACCTAGCTAGTGGGACACATGAATGTGTGCAAACCTTGTGAGTCATGCCCTGTGTGGACCCATGAACCAAAGAGGTCCACACAGTGAAGACTGTTTTGCTTTACATGTTCGCAGGCATGGAGGAAAGTGTTGACCCCAGGCATATAATGTGGTTGCGTGGAACTTCAAATGTCTGTCAATATCTCTCAATCTCCACTGATCAGTAGGTACCATGCACAGTGGTGTCAGACATCACTACATTCCACTGCAGAGTTACATGTACAACTGTAGGCCCAAACCACGACCCTTTGAATACAGAATAACTGATTTTTGATTGCAATGTAGCGATTATCGTAACAATCCCACTTTTCATTCCCCAACCAAATATTTGTCCTGAAGATTACACGGCCAGAGTGATTACTACTCCCCACACCTTTTCTAAGCTCAAGTCTGTCAACAAAAAACCCAATCAAGTCT
Source organism: Acanthaster planci (assembly GCF_054643075.1). Classification (NCBI taxonomy): domain Eukaryota; kingdom Metazoa; phylum Echinodermata; class Asteroidea; order Valvatida; family Acanthasteridae; genus Acanthaster; species Acanthaster planci. The sequence goes on from NC_141785.1 coordinate 3,273,629, forward strand.
AGTATTGGTATAACAAATATGTACATGTGAAATCCTGGATACACAGCACATACGCTAATGTGTGCATTGGGCATTATGCAGATAATCTCATTCTCATTTTTGGGGTACATGTAATTCCATGCCCAGTATGGTCCCACATGGTCATACCCAATATCATTAAGGGGTAACATCCATAGGGAGAGGTCTGTGATACAACAATTACCCAATCCAAAGACAGTCAGTCTGGACTCCTCAATTACTGGCTGAAAGGGTTATCATATTGGGAAGGGGAGGGGCGAAATGTCTTGTCAGTACTATCTGCTCCTAGCGCAACACGGGAGGACCTGTTTTGGCACTCACCACATAAGCGCGCGTTTATAATGGAGATCAATGGCGCGTTTGACGCGGAGCACGCTGAGTACCCTTAACAAATTTGTTCCTTAATGTATGGCCTTCGCATCTGTCTTTCTTTTGCTTTTTCTTCACATGGGGCGGATACTATAAGATCCTTATTGAAAATTGCATCAAAAAATGCCAAATGTAACATTTTGCTAAAACCTGAGATCAGGCAAGAGAATTTGGGGAAGTTTAAGCATATTGGCCTTCAAAATGCATAAATAAAATAATTTGGATCACGTTCTGATTCAAGTAAATAGTTCTTTCCAATTCAGAATAAGGCCCTAAGAGTCTATGTCAAAATTCATCCAATTGCCATATTGATCTTTTTAGTTCTGAGCCGAACAAATTGAAGTTAAGCAAGCATAAGTATGCTAGAGGAAGCTTAATTATCCGTATATGTTACTCTTTCTATTGAAACGGGTTCAGTTGAAAGAATCTTCACGTGCACCAGCGGCCACAGCATGTACCGTAACTTTGTTTCGGGCTGAGTTCTTCAGCCGCTGTTACCACACTGTTCTTGTCTTCTCGAGAGTTGGTTTAGTTGCAGTGAATGGTTTTCGCTGTCATTTATTGAAGAAAGTGATTCAAGAGGGATATTTCTGAAGGTGTGTCAAGTCGTCTTTGGAAATTCCAGTGCATTTAAGCGAATGCATTACACACCCATTCTTAACCTGAGGTGTGTATCCATCTGGGCAAGTTTTGACTCCTATCGGAGTAATTTACATACACGTACGCCCTGCAATTTAATTTGTAGTTGGATAGGCGCAGTTCTAAACATGACTTGCAGACTTGTGAATCAAGTTGTTGCAACCCAGGGTAATTTGCGTGTTCTCTCCTAATGTGATATCCACAGCCCTAAATCTGTATTAGGCTAGTTATTAATTAACCCGTTTCAAGATTTTGAGCAATTGGGTTGCTTTCAAGTGAAGAATAGGCACAAATGACAAATGGTCCATTCCATCTTTAAGTGTGTATTCCATCCTCTCCGGCTTTCCCAGAGTGTACTGTCCATAAATCAATTTGTGTTTCTCCAGCTATTCCGTTTTCATCACTTGCCCAAAATACATTCCCTTTGCTTCCTTCCAAGCATCCCCTAGTCTTCTTTTTTCCGTCTGTGATATTCCATCCCCCTCAAACTCATGAATCGATACACATATTTGGCAATAAAAGCATGTGCATGTCTGCACTTAGGGCTTTAAACAAACCCATAAATCACCCGGGCAAATAGGCGGAGCTATGTGCTCAGCAGAGCACATAGCACGACCCAGGGAGAGAGAACTTTGGGAGTTGGAGTATGTCACCCCAACACATTCAGCGATGAAACCAGCCGGCTTCTGCAAACACTGTTGGCCGGCAACTGACCTTTGGGGTCTGACTTTAAACACTCATTTCTCTTCTTCACTCTGACTTCCTGTCGACGAAGATGATCAGCTGCTCAAGAAAAAGATTCGTTTCCCCGCTGCTATTTTTGTTAAACTAACCCTACCCCTTTTTCACTCTACTCGGGGTAAAACACGATTCATTGTTATCATTTCTAGTTTATTTCATGGCAATAAGTGGAAAGGTTTGTGGTAGCACCATACGAAGGACTATATCTCTTATGAGTATGTGTGGTTCTGAAAAGAACCAGGAGTTTACTCAACATTTCGGACTGCGTGCTCAGTCCTTCGCATGGTGCTACCGCAAACCTTTCCCTTAGTGCTGTCTTTCATCATGAGTAGCCTGAAATTCCATCTATTTCATGGTGGTCAAGCAATTTTTATTAGATATGAGACAACTCATTTCTGTTTCCTGTCTGTCGGGCATATGTAAATTGCCCTTGTCTTATTTCAATCTAATTTTTCAGTCAGTTGATACATTTCTTCAAGAGTCTCCATGGACCCTCAAAAATTGGCAACTCGGCAGTTTGTACTTCAACTACAAGTGGCATGAAGCTCCATGCAAAGAAGTAGCAGTTGATCCTGCCTACATGCTCTTCATTCTTGCAAACATCATCCAAACCCATGGCTGATCTGGCAGGGTGTGGGAAGGTTACCCTTTCACCCAAATCATTCAGTCACTTGTGCGATCACTGCAATCTCCAGTCCGTTTGGGAACATTTCCTCGTTTTATGGTTTTACTGTTGTTCTGTACTGTACAACTAGAGTTGTAGAGGGAGCTTGCAAGTGAGCTTTGTCACATAAGTCAGGCTACCAGACCCTCAGGTGGTCAGTTGGTCACTAGTTGCTTGTCAGTCTGTCCTATAGTTAATCTGTTTCTCCTCCATGCAAGGGGTGCTAGTTTTCAGGCAAAGGCTTTTGCATTTCAAATGTTGCTAGTTTTAGGCATTCTCAGGGTGTTTTAGGATCTGTCCCGGCCATATTTTCAGGCTGTGGACAAGACCCAAATTGGCATCCCTTTCTATGGTCGTTCATGATTCTGTCATCGGCTGAGGCAGTCGGTGAGACAATGGCATGTTGGATGGATTGAGCCCTATCTCTGTCAACTGGGAGTCCCTTTGGTTTCTCCTCATAAAAACTACTTGTAGTAATGTTGCAGTTTTCGACGCACTGTCCATTACATCCACAATGGCAAGGAGCTGATGAAGCCTCAGTTAGATGTTTGTTCAGTCGCTTGGCTGACCAAACACTCTTCTCTGTCAGTATAGATTTTTGTATTGGGGAGTTGGGAACCAACAAAATAAAGGCCCCTCATGGATAGCCCTCCAGGACTTTTGCACAACCATTCATCAACACTGTACACAATGTGCCAAAACTGTTTTGCTTCCGCAGTCCTTTAACTGAGTTTGACTACAGAAACGGGAGAGAAACTCTCCCTTTGTCATTTCAGTAGCCTGTGTGATGTCCATTTTGGTCTTTGCACGTGTAGAGTGCTCTCCAGCCACGACTGCATAAACATGCACCATGTTGTCTCCAAACAAGTGATGTGCTTTGGGGGCTGTATACCGTTATCAAGGACTGACAAATGTTTGAAGAACAAAATTCAAAAGATTGGTTCATTTTTTACAAAATGATGAAATTATCATTTCATTATTTTCTAGGATTTTTCAGTGACACAGGAATCTTCAAATTTTCAGAAATTGTTATCCCTGATTTAAAAAGGGGCAAACGTTTTGGCCCCCCATGAAATATGCAAATAAGGCAGGTGCATGTGCATTACTACCACTGGTTGGCAAAGTTGCTTAAATCTATGATGTAACAATACAAATCTCCATGCGCGCGCCGCTATAGCTGTTTCTGTTCTAGTACAGTTTGACATGAGTTCCAAACTTAAAGACAAGGACTTTGTTACTTTCCAACCTCAGGACACTGAAAACTTCACTTAGCTTCGAGAAGAGAGTGCTCAAGTATGGGGCAAAGACTGTAATGTGGATTTGATTGACCTTCCACGCTCCAGGTTATGGTTACTAGCAGCTCGCCTACACTGCCGACAGTGTTGACGTCTGTGCTTGCCAACCAGTGGTAGTAGTGCACATGCGCCCGTCCAATTTGCATATTTCATGGCAAAGGTCCATAGAGCAAAATATATTACGGAATGGGTATTGCATGTACCGCACAAGACCAGTACAAAACCAACACAAGACATCGAGTCTGAATTGAAGTCACAAGCTATTCAATTGAACTGTAACAAAAGCATTCCTTTGTTATTGTTCACCCTGTTACTTCTGACCGATCTTGTCCATGGTCTTGTGTCTGGTCTTGTGATGGTCATGTGATGGTCTCAACTACAACACTGGTCTTTAACATTCCCTTTTGGCTGGCCAAACTCAAACGTCTGCTTTTCGTCAGTCAGTGACCCACTTGGAAAGGAAACCCCCACTTCACCATCTTACACAGAGACCCAGGAAGGATGTTGTACCAAAGACCCCCACAAGACAGAGATTCTTGTTGAGGAGCACTGCCAAACAACGGGGAGGAAGTTACACAATGAATTCTACAGGTGTTGTTCTTGGCCCATCCTCCTATAGCAAAACTAACTGCATTAGTGGGATTTCCTTATCGGATGTGAAACCTGTAGCTTTCACCCTTCCCCAGGGCAGTTGATTATACCCCCACCCTGTTCTCCCTCTCCCCCCTCCACTTCTGCTAACAACAAAAACACCATTGCCTCGTCCAGTTAACTTGAGGAACAAATTGAGTCCCACCCCAGGCTTTGAAGTTCAACGTGATAAGCCCTGTTATGTCTGATCGGGTATTTCATGAGATCGTCGTCAACCCCAGCCCTCCCAGATCCCTCAGAAGCCTCCAGAAGGTTTTGAAGGATTTTGTAGGATTGAATGAGGTAGATGACTTTCTGCTCCTTGCAAGTTTAAGCACCAGAGATTAGCCGTATTTGCACTGGACATATTTTCGGTGGGTTTTACCAAGACAATGGTCAAATAAAAAATGGTCAAATGTGACCAGTGTCTGCACTTGGGCTTTTAACACAGGAAAATTCTACTGAGAGCGTAGGAAAAACAACTGAGCTGGCAATGCAGTGACTTATGAGGGCGCTTTTCGTGACCTTTCGGCATTTATTTTCATTCTTAGACACAACATCACCATCCTCATTATCTCGAAATGGTGCACTCTTAGTAGTATGCTCTACTTGGCCACTTTCTCATGCTTTTACTGGCTCACGTTGTCCGCACTGGTCTTTCCGTCTCGGGAAAAAGTGTCCTGATAATTAATAAAGTAACCGAGAGGAAAACTTCCTATGATGTCAGCACTAGACGTAAAATGGCAAAAGCAACCATTGTCTCAGCAAGTTTGACCAAAAAAAGTACCCGTGGAAACATGGCCTAGGTACCATCAGTTTCCTGCACTGTGAGAGGTTTGGAGGATTAAGGACAGTTCCATGTCAAAAGTTCCCCAGGAAGTTTGAAATTCTGTCTCTGTGCCCAGATTTGCTCAAGTCTGTACAATCCCTGTGTGGGTAGCAACACTCACAGTTTGACGCATTTCATTTTTTTGTAGGCAGTACCTCAATAAACCTTGACTTAATTCACCCCTGCACTGCATAAATAATTGCCAAAGAACCCCCAACACCACCTGTAAACTCCCTTGCATCACCTATGAGTTCAGGCATTTCTCGTGACCTACGAATGGAACATTCTTTTTACTGCTGAATAGAACTTCTGTTTTTGAGGTGCTGCCATGCTGTGCATTAGGATGAATAGTCATTTGATAATGCACTTATCGGATGACAGGTATTTATTCAGGCATTGTATGAAAGTAATTAAGCCCGGAAAAACGAGTCTGTCTATTGGCCCAAACTGAGTGCAAGTACTTGCTTGGGAATAACTTCAAAGTAGGAGCAGGAGGAATATGCTGCTAAAATGCTAAGTGTCAATCAAAGAAATGAAGATGAAACACCGACGAGCCAGAGTGTATCAGAACTGTACCGTCATTTGCAAAAGTTTAGGACCCCCTATACAAAAATGCATTAACCTGCAGAAAAACCAAGCTTAAACCAATCAATCATGGTAACTTAGGTATATTTTCAGTGTGTTACCTTCGTATCTTGGTTAAACAGCTATTTGACTGCATTTCCTTGATTTGAAATGTAAAAGTCTAATATTTAGTGTGTCCTCCCTTATTTTTGATTACTTAGACTGGCTTTTTTTTTTACCCATGCTGCCTTACAAAGTGTCATACAAGACCTGCCTTTGCTAAAAATTTCATTCCAATGGGTATGTAGCACCACACTGATGTTATGCACCACTGTAAAAACATGTTAAGTAATTATTCAATGAGACAATGTAATGCAGGCCCAGTGACAGAAATACCAATAAAATTCCAGGTGGTCTTAAACTTTTGCAAATGACTGTATATTCCACAGGAGACAACAAAACAAGGCTGTTTCTACCATCAGTGAAACAAGTCCCAACAACCCCCCTCCCCACTTGAGCAAACAAGTTGAGGGACCTCAAATTCAGTTTGGTTCCGTGCAATGGACTTTTCTGCACCTGTGGGCGGAAGCCAGTCTGTGGAATGATGATGCCCCAAATGTTACAGTAGGAAGCATGCTTCTTGTGCTTCTTGCCAGGGCTTCAAGAATTCGGTGTGAGAGAATTAGGTCTGTATCAGTGAACGGGCGAAGAAAATGGTGGCCTCTCCCTCGGGCCAAGTCACCACTACTCTTGGTTATCTCAGCAAGTGGAGCATCATGGCATTTGTTGGGATGGACCAGGTTGTTGTAAGCCTAGTCTGGTGCTGCCGAGACTGCAACGTGGGACTAGCATTTGTATCAGCAACATGCAGTCTCCATAGACTTGAGATGGACCCATCAATATTGATACTTGTGACGATCAAGACTTATGATATGTAGCATTGTATGTCCCTGGAGTACGGTAATAAAAAAATTATCCTCACAATTATCGTCATTGTAGCAAATAAAGGATATACAGTAGAAATATATGTAGATAATATCTGTTGGGAAGGGGTGCTGGAAAATTCTGGACTTGACTGGTTTCAGTAAATTGAAACAACAGCTGGCAACAGATAATATATTGTGTGTTTCGTCTTACCAGCATTGTTATCGTAAAATTCATATTGGAACTTGCATTATTGACTCGATTCGTGCCACCTTTTCCCAGCCAGCGGTCGGTCAGTCGGTCACTAACCTACAGTTTCAAAAGACTGACACTGGGGAAGCTGAAATGTTTTTCAGTGCCACTCATTTTGGTACAGGCACTCAGAGGAGTAGTTTCACTTCTCGCGGCTTGGTATATTGTCATCGTCAAGCTGTAAAGAGATACCTCCATCGATTCGTGTTCACCGACACTAATCGCTGTTTAACTTCACTCCAGCTCATTCCGCAATCCGTGCGGCCATTCCCACTTCTAAGATTTATGAAGAAATCGGAGGGGGGGGGATATCAGCAGACAGACAAATTTCCAACCATTGATAGACACAAAGACTCGTGATAATGCATTGCCACTACCAATAATTTAAGAGAACCTAATGGTCATGTTCGCTGGCAATTGAGTTTCCGCCAAAGTAATGTGATTTAGATGTCTTTTGCGGTAACCTTTTGACAGCACACTAGAGTCACTCTAGTTCAGTGAACTTATGTCCACATACGGTTGAACAAGCATAATTTTTTTCTTAACTGATTTTCATGAAAGGTTTTTATTTTTTTATCCAATCATTTGTTGAATAACCATTGCACTACAGGAGGTGGTTGACCCATTGGTCCTGTAGAGATTTGACAGAGGAATTCCGCGACAACAAGGGAGGCTTTTATACCATCATACACAGTGTGGCAAATGTACACATGGTGAAGCTGGGGGCTTTGATAAACATACATGTACTTGGGAGTAGACTTGTTCAGTCATCTTGTTTACAGATTCACAGTTATCCAGCCCAAAAAGGAAGGGGCTAGGAAGTCCCACCAGACTGCTTGACCTGGTGTGGTAATTCAAGCGTTGATGAAACGCTTTTGTTGACTAAAGAAGACAGGATGTCTGTTGTTTTGGGGGGGTGTTTTTTTTCTCTTTGTTTTTCACCACTGTTCATTATTATCAATGTTGGACCGTAATGGAAGTTCCTTTTGACCAAATCAGATGTCCAACTTTGGAAGTTTCTGTTGACTAAGTGAAATGTCCAAGTTCGCAAGTTTCTTTTGACCAAGTCATATGTCTAACTTAGGAAGTTTCCTTTTACTATGTCAAATGTCAAACCTTGAGATTTTTTTACCAAATCAGATGTCCAGTTTGGAAGATTCTAATGCTCAACTTTGGACATTTCTTTTGAGTGATTGAAATATCCAAAGTTGGAAGTTTCTTTTGACCAAGTCGTTTGCCCATCTTTGGAGGCTCCTTTGAACCAAGAGGATACCAAACTGTCCATCTTCATGAACATTTGCCCCTCGTAATTACAGTGTTTTGACAGCAAGCGCCCAGTGTATTGTCACTGTCACACAATCACTGTGACACCTCTCTTTCACAAATAAGATGGCGCTCATTAAGTGAGTAAACCGGCTGAGTTATTTCTTATGAAATCTCTTTGGCTGTTTTTCCAGCTCTCCAGAAAGTTTTCATTTTCAACATATTTCAACAAATTTTAATTAACACCTTTTTCTTCAAAATCTGACTTTTCAAGTCTTCAGCCTAAACTTATTTTGTCAAGAAATACCACATGCAAGGAACACACAGAGTGTATGCTAAACAGCTACACGTATTTCAGATTCTATCGCCATGTATCTGCCTCTACTCCTTTCAATTTTTTGGTTCGGTTGTGCTTTTAGTTTGTCATTTTCTTCTTTTTTTGAGCTTTTATTCCCAAAGATAATTGTCGAGAGTCAACGTACACCTGTGTTGATGATTCATCAATAAAATGCCACATCTGTTTCCGAGGATAATGCTAAATTCACCAGCGAATGCTTGTGAAGTTTTACGTTCATTTTTTTTCTCCAGGAATACAACCAAGAGAAAAAAATGCAGCAGAATGATAACATCATCAATGCTATCCAAACCAATTTGAGAAATAGTATCCTAAGTTTAAACACTAAGTGAGTTGTTTGGATACCTTTGGGAATGGCTTATTCAGTTGTCCAGTTTGTGTCTTGAGGCAAAGCTTTTGCTTCTTCGGAAGGCCTGTATACACTGTGCCAACCACAGACATTTGAAAAACAAATAGACAATGTAAGGATATGCTGGTGCCCTGCAAATACACAAAAGTGGTGTTTTGTAGTCCATGTGAAATCATTTGTAGTAAATTCAAGTAGAAATATCAAATTGGTTTTTTTTTTGCTCATCAGTAGATCAGGTTAATGGCCTGGGCAAGGTGAGGTTAAATTTGTTTTCTCTTTGTTTCATCTTGTTTCGATTTGGTTCATTCCATTCCATTTTGTTGCATTTCTTGTTGGTTTATTTCAGGTCATTTTTGTTGCGTTTGTCTAGGTTTAGATTGTTTTCTTTCATGTCATTTTGTTTCACTGCAATGTGCAGTGTATTCTTTTGGTTTTTGGACTGGTGTTCTACACAAATTATATTGTATCCACAATTTTTATGTCAAAGTAAATTAAACAGGTGTGTTTTCAGATAAAGGAAATTTGAAAGAAGAGAGCAGAAACTACTTTAACCAGATCCTACATCAGTTAACTGTCCAGAAGATTCATACGAGCCAGGAAAAAAAACAACAGAACGCACTCTTTTCTTCATCCCTGAATCATCTTAACTAAAAGAAACATATATTTTCCTGAGGAAAAGGAAATGGATTTAGCAAAAGTTTGTTGAAGCTGCAGTCTAAATGGGATATGCATATGCCAATATTTAATTCAGTCCCTGCATACCACAGACCATGTTATGTTGGAAACCATGAAGTTATACGGATTTATTTGTCAGTTTGTGAGTGAAAGTACATGTCAGCTGGAAATGTTTTTATTGCAGTAATGCAGTGGGGTTGATGACCACTTTCAACAGTACGCATGTGACCACTCCAACAACAAGCATCTGGTTATAAGTGTGTAGGTGACAGTATGTACTAAACAGATGAACCCCATTCTGTGCATCATCACACCTTCCTAGCAGGATACAATTCGCTCAAGGAATATATTTATCTATCATATTGTTGAGTTATTGCCCAAAGGTTTAAAAGTAACATACATGTCACTGTACAACCAGATAGGACCTTGATAGAAACATTGATGCGAACCGTTAGAAAAGTGCCCCTCTCTTCCTTGACCAACTACCTCTTGCAGACAATTGTGAATTTCAACTCCTCCCCGTCTCTGGATTCCTGGGACAATATTTAGCATATGACAGAATGCCCATTACAGGGGCAGATTCAGAAATGTTTCGGGGAGGGGGGAGGGTTCAGGCCGGAGATTTTTTAATTTCTCATTTTTGTGGACAAGCCGAAATAATGCTGAACATACAGTGATTTTCATTCTTTTCTCCATCCCCCCTTTTTTCTTTTTCTTTTTTTTTTGGGGGGGGGTCTCAGAGCAGGGGGGTTTGACCCCAAAATCCCTCTTCCTCCCCGGATCCATGTCTGCATTATGACATGCACATATGTACACCTCATTCTGGAATGAACACAACCACAAAATATCCATTGGTATCAAGGCTTCCTATCACCACTTTCAGGAAATGTTCACTGCGGCTTGGTTTCGATTTACAGTCAAATTTGCCAATATAAACATGTGGCTCATTCTGTATACCTTTTCCCACCGTTGAGACCTTTTCCACGGTTTGCATGAGAGAAGCACTCGGGAACAGTAAGACTGGAACAGAGTCTAACCCCACCTTCAATCATCAAGCATCACTGGTCTTCATCACTCATCCAACATTATTTTGTATTACGTGCACACTTTGTGTATGGTTGCGGCGTCACACCCATAGTTTGTAACCGCTATTTTGAGGACTGAAGTAATTGTGGGAATATTTGAGAGTCCTCATCAAACTTTGCTTGATTCTCCCTTTATGTGTATCGGCCTGGGCAATAGTTTCTTAATTGTCTGCTATTAATCGATTCCTTATGCTTGGCTGACAACATATTGGTCCAGTTTTTTGGGGGGCCACTTATCTTCTTCCCGTTTGTTTCGCACTCACACAGTCAGATGACTATGATGATTCCAGTGATGAGATGCCCCCTTCTGCCTGGCACTCCCCCTGCATGGTCAAGCTGGCCCTGATCTTTGTCTACACCCAGCTTGTGGTCTACAACATAGAGGTGTCCACCAAGCCCCTCTCCTACACGGCCAGCGGGCCCATCATGGAGGTGGCCACCAAGGGCCTGGTGCAGAAGGTAGGCGTGTCCCGGCTGGTCCAGCTCTGCGTCCTGATTGGTACGTACGTCTACAGGCTCTACCACCCAGACGAGTTTGTCTTTGACTACTGATGACAGCCAACCTTTAAGCGGGATTCTGGCAGTGTTGTTAACTCAGCGATGTCAGTGTCTGTGGAATAGTGGTTTTTGGACTCCAATCCGGTTCTGGCTGAGTTCGTCACAGTTCAGAACCTGGTTCCAACCTAGTTCCAGTGAAGAAATTCCTCATTAGTTTAAACCCATGCCCGTACAAATCACTTGGTTGAATGCTGGAATGACATTCCACAGGTTTGGGGTTCAAATCCAGTTACAATGAAAATTTGTGTAATGGTTTTAACTCAAATCAATACATATGGTCGCATGTTTGGAAATGATATTCCATAGGTTCTGCTTCCAAAGCCAGTTTCTCTAACAACAGACAAAAACTGTGTAGTTTTTACTCGGTCTGTCATGCACAACTCAGTTGGTCCAACACTGAAATGGTAAGTGGAATTCTCATGGAGTCTCATTGTGCAAGTCTACCTCGGGCAGCATCTCTTTCTGGTCTTTACTTGCGTATTCATTTTACAATGCCTACTGCCAGAATTTTTTGAGTTTACACTCAACCTTGAGATGATGTGCTTGGTAGATAACTCAACTGATAATCAGCTTTAGTAACATTGTCAAACTTTAAGTGACCGGGTCTGTTGATTGGCAGAGGGCTTGAACATTTTTACCACAAGCCTACGCTGTGTGACCCTTTTTTCTTATAGACATTTTCTGCTGTGGCAGCGTTGAGCTCCATCACTGTCTGGGTTGACTGTTTTAAGTGGTCACCCAGGGCTCACACAAAGTCTGTAGTTAAACGGAAGTTGGTCAAGCATGCTCCAGAACCTATGTGTGCATCCTTTCAACGCAAGCAGTGTGTCAGCCCAGTAGGGTGGTGTTGCCATATAGAAACTTTAAGCACCCTCCCTTCACTGACGGGCACCACCTGGTGGAGACACAAGTTCTTTGGCCTAGTGTGCTAGTTACGAATAGCAACAAGGGTACCAGGGGCGGATCCAAGGGGGCGCAGCCTTACCCCCTTTTTACCGAACAATAAAGAAGTGAAGAAAAGGAGGAAGAGGGGAAGAAAATAGAGGGAGGAACTCAGCCCCATAAATGTGACAAAAATGTGAAAAAAAAACAAAGAAACAGTTCTGTTTCCAGTTACCCAAGCTCCCTGATTTTACAGCCGTGGCCCTAACATTTGAGTTTGTGCCCTCCCCTTTGGCAAATCCTGGAGCCGCCCCCAGGGTGCCCTCACTGTGACATCGTGGTGGGCCGCAAAAACTGCCCAACCATGCATGTTTGCATTACAACTGAATGCACACAGTTTGTGCGAACAAAATGTGAAAAATAGTTTGCCCAAATGCATTGTTGTTTGGCTTTAAATTCATTCATTTTTTTATCAATTTCCCCCCAAAGCTTTCTGACATTGTGATACATAATGGCTGCCTGTAGTAAAGGAAACTTACCCCTTGAATGACCATTCTTGTTCAGGTTTATGCCATGTTCTAGGTATCACCACGGTCATTCATTGTGTACTCTTTGTCCGTGCTCATGGTTTCCTGTCATATCTTAAACGGTGTCAATACAGTTCACAGAGGATATTTTCATTTATTTATTTTTTTTTTTTTACACCTCTGATTGACAAACAGTAAGCTGTTTTGATGATAAGTCATTTGTGGTTGCTCGTCTAGTTACTTCCACAACTATTTCTTGACTAGTAAAGTTGCTTTTCAACCATGAAATAGATAAATACCAAAAAAGGAACTTGTGTTATATAGCTTTCAATTAAATCACTGCTTGTAGAGTGCCTAACAAACATTTACCTTAATTACGTTCTTTTATCCAACAAAACAATTCACAGGCCTAAGTTGATACATGTACAATGTAAGTACATGTGATGAACATTTCGTCCAGGCACAACTTTGAATTTTACTATTCCTTGGATCACTTTAAAGGGGCACAAATTTATGTTTGACATCTAATGTTGGTGAAACATTGTCTGACATTTGTTCGTGAGACGACGCTGGTGTTTTTTGTTTTTTGTCCTAATCACACATTTGGATCTGTACATGGAGGGTTTCGATGGAGTGAGAGCTCAAGTCAGGTTGGGGTTAAACATCTTGTTTCATTTTGCTTGGGACTCGGGTAAATATCCATTACACCTTGAACTTCTTTGCCCCATGACTGATCTGTACCCACCCCTAACACTTATCAAGTTGTAACAAGTAGTTGCACAAAACACAGGGTATTGTGGCTTGGAGCCCAACACAAGTGGGTCTGTGCACTATTTCACCCTTGAAGTCACAAAGTATACATTGCTTTCTAACGATGAATGGTGTTTCTTGTTCATCAAAAAGTAACACTTGGGCTGTGACTGGAAAAAATCTCCTTGAAGCAGTTTATCCCTTGGGAGGAGGACCTCTCATCACTGCCCATCCATCATTTGGAGCTCATCATGGCTTTTGGTTCGTACTTTGTGCAGATGCACCTGTGAATACAAATTTGTGATGTCACTATAAATATTCATGCCAAACATAATTCAACCTTGTTGAATTTCCTAGCATTTGTTTTATGATTTCAGATTTACAGTCACATTCAAATTCATCTTATGAATAGTTCAGAAGGACCATAGTTAGTAACTCTGTCACCACCAAAGACTTTGCAAAGATTGGTTGTAGATTTTATGATTTTGTTGAATTCTACAAGTTTGGTTTCACTAATCAAATATTTGTAACCTATGTTGCATGTTTATTGCACATTTGTAAATATTTGAAAATCTATTTTCCAAAAGTGCAGCAGCATTTATAATGATTATCTCAGAGTGGAAGAAGGTTGATAGATTTATTTAAATTACGCATCAGTATAATCAACTCATTGAGGAATACGCCCTCCAATTTGGTCCTTGTTATAATGGTATGTTATTTTTGAAGAGTTTAATCATTATTAATTAAAGTATATTTTGGAATTAACCTGTACATAGTTTTTCTTTCTTCCATTGTGAGTCGTTGCAGTCTTCAGTATAATTAAACCTACCCCAGAGAGTCAGTGGGGAGAAATAAAGACAGAAAGCTTCATTTTGACAACAGGTACTCTCTACATTCCATTGAAGCATTACAGAGGACACCTGTGATTCGTTTTTTTTTTATTAGGATAATCACCTTTTGGAGAAAAGCCGTTTTAGCTGTACGTTATGAAACAATCACTATACGTGCGTCATAGAATTGTGGGGATGAGTGCTGATTGGACATGTTTTCCTTGTACACGTTTCATCAACACGTTTGAAAATTAGCTCAAAACTATTTACTCAGTGATCTGATTATCACAACTAGTCAGAGTATACGTCCAATTACACCTCGTCACTGAAAGAACTTTCATGAAATGTCCACAGTTGTTCAACAGGCCGTGCAGTGTAACAATGAAGAGAGAGAGAGTCACGAAAATCCAAGTTCACATCTCACGTTGTTTCTTCCTTGTCTCGGTAGAGTTTACTGATTGAAATTTGCATGGTATCTTTCCCTGTGCTGAACAACGCACTCGTCATGTCCATGAGAACATCTTGTTCTCGAACACCTTGGGATGAATCCGTCTCTTCCACGTCCCACCTCATCTAAAGTGATAAATGGTTCGGCGTTCCACGCTAACACGGTAACCCAATTAAGGCAGGCCTTGTATATATGTATATGTGACCGGTTGACGGTGCGGGGAAGGGCCAGTGGTGAGCGCGCTGATCCTCTGCATCGCTCGAGGAGGAGAAAAGCACGAGAAATCGGATCTCGGTTGAAGTAGAGCTGTAAGTGTTCGTTGATTAATGGGGGTAATGGGCACAGAGAAGGGTGTGCGTGGGGAACCACAGAGAGGGAAATGTATTCCGATCTCCACGGCACGATGCAAAACTGTGCCGGGAATGTTGGTCACGGAAACGAAAAGCAGAGAGTAGAGGAGAAAACACCCTCTGTGGATTTCTCTTCTAATTTGACACATTTTGGGAAGGATGATCATTCACCCATCAGTGGGGCAGGGGATTATGCGACAAGGCAGGCGTGACGTGGATGAATTTATCACATTTATTAATAGAATCTCATCTCTTTCTAAGTGACCATTCCGATTCATAAATTACTTAATACTGTCCATAAATTCATCCCAATAAGTTCTCCACTTTCAGTCCTGAGGGGAAAAATGGGTTACGAGACGTGTACCATACCCAATCCCAATTTTGTTACAATTGCTATCTTCAACCGCTTTTTATTTCATTAAAAAAGAGAAACTAAAAAAAAAAAGACCAAAAAAAATGATAAACAAAAACAACAACAAGAGAAAGAAATTTAACAACCGGTAGTCATTCATTTTTAAATTAATATACTTTCATAAAATCTTGTTCTCATAGACTGGAAACAAAATCTGTTCCATTATTTGACCCGTCGCTGCCATAAACGCCAGTCAATTAAAACAAGTTTCACCGAAGAGTTATTCAGGAGAAATTGTGCGTTTTCTTTGGGATGCTCTAACACGCAAAACATTATACGGGCGATTCACAATAGTGCGTCTCCAAGAGTTTGCAACGCGTTGGCCAATCACTACGCGCGAAATTTGTCGACCATTTCCATTGGGTCTACAGTTTTCGCGGATTGTGATTGGCCAAAGCGTTGCAGACTCTTGGAGGCGCACTATTGTGAAACGCCCACGCTGCAAAACTCAAAGCGCATATCCGTCATGTTTTACATGATGACCCAGTTCGACTCGGTCGAAGGCAGCTTTTTGGTTGTAAACAGTTGCAGTCTCGCAAATCGTCTGTCGATGCGTCCCTCAACAGTCGCACACACGTGCTGTATATCACCACCCTTTGTAATTTGATAAATTGACCAAATCCTTGAAATATGCATTTAAAAATCGCACAGTATTTGCCACAGGAATTCTGAACACCCCATCGAACAGCAGTTACGCGTTGATAAATTCCCTCGACCCCTGCCAGCTAATTAGTTTGCGGGGCCTCTCCATTTCTTGAGTGTCTGGTAGGAACAAAATCGTTTCTGAGTGGGGGAAAAGAGGCCCGCGGTGTGTTTAGGCAGGCCTACAGTTCATCATCAGTCAGCGGACAACTCTTAAAATTGCAGAATCAAAGTCCGCGGACGACAAATTCGTGCCAAAGGTTTGGCGAAGCTACCAGCCGGCAATCCCTCCTAATCAGCCCGGGCGATGCCTGTTACATTTACACTGCCCATCTGTTTCACAGTGGCCAGTAAACTCTGCTCCCCCGCATCTAGGTCATCAATTTAATTTTGGGAGAAGAATCTTTAATGCATGCCCATGCGTTCATCAGGCAGTGTCGTTGTACTTTGCTTTCAGTTGATAATTTCGAGATAATTCACTCGACTTCGCTGTACGCTGAGAATGCCCCTTAACTATGTATGTCTTATCAACCATTAAGACCTACGTCATTTTGAACGCGAGGCTAGCGGTTTGTCCATTCACTTTGCGCATCGCAACTGGGATAGTGTAAGCGAAGTTCTTACGGTCACGTGGGCGTGACGTTCTATTTTAGACCAACATTCCTCAAATCTACGTTTTACACATTGTTGGGAGCTACTCGCGATGCCAAACAGAATTTGAGTCTAATTAACTCTGAACTGTCATTTGACGTTTCAAATCATTAACCTAATCATCAGCTGACAATTTGAACAAAACGAAAAATTATCAAACGCGTTCCCTTGTGCCACAAAGTGTCGTTAAATTATGCATTCAACGACAATTAAATAAAATGTCTCTGCGGTTCTCCTTGTACTGACGTGGGTCATCTGGGCTGCTAAACCTTTTCTCTTTCCGCACTAGTTGTTGCAGAACTCCGTTTTCTAGGTCGAGGCTAAGCTTAATGTCAACGCAGACAACTCGCCCACTACACTCTGAAACTGGGCTGAGCAATGGACTGTATTCGTATGTCAGCCAACTTACATCGAAAGTGCGGTTACTTTTCTTTTTGGGAACGTGAGAGAAGAAATAACAGCAAAGAAATGAAAGTTAATTTGAGATTCAAAATTGTGACTTATTGTACATGTATCTAAAGTTTTCAGCCACGTTTAACACCAAAAGTGAAAGTGAGGCTTCGATCCCAAAGCAGTCTGGCACTACCCCATTTAACAAACTACAGTGAATATGATAGAGGGAACAAGATCGAAAATGGCTTCCCAATGAATAAGGTTTGATCTTGCTATCACTTTGAAACATGTTTAGCTGCTGAACATTTTGTGTCCAATTGCTAAACACCAATGTCCAATGACTGAACGCCAAGCATCCAAGTTTAAACACGTTTAGCGTATAAACATGTTTACAGACTACTCGAAAGAGTTTCATGCAATTGTTTACTGGCCAAGCAACAGTTTTTGCCTTGCATTGTTTCAGTTCTCCTGAGGAACATCTGGATGGATGCACTTGATTTTATCACCCTTCAAACATTGATGATCTCCCACTTGTGTTATCAGTCCCAAGGTAAGGCTGGAGATATTAGGAGGCGACGTTTTAGGAGATAACTTTTGACTTCAGTTAGAATTTTTATCGGAAATGTGTTTTGGGAGCTGGTTTTGTGGAAATGTCTTAAAATTGTCCGACAACAATTCAAACGACATGTGCACACCCGGAACTCGGAGAATATTCATGGTGAAGAAAACAGAGAGAAAACAAATAGGTGGGTGTTAAATAGAAGGGAACTGTTCAACCCCACTCAATTTCTGCATGCACACTTGAAGCGAGCCAAATCTGATTTCGACTTAGGGTTGCACGGTTCGTGCATGCATGCCCCTTTAAGTTTAATCCTGCTGAAAACGTTCCTGTAATGAAGATGAATCGTGGTGTCATCATCGCTGCAAAGCTCGCTTTATTCCCCCCCCCCCTTTCGTCTCCTCACCGGCACTGGACTCGACTGTTGATCGGTGTGGTAAATGGATGTGGCTGATCGTTAAGATGACGGACATGGAGTGGTCAGCGTCACTATGGTGTCCTCTCCTATCCGGCCTCCGTCTCTTCTGCGTCTCGCCTGGCAGACGAGGTGGCGATGTGTCAATGATCTTGGGTGCTTCTTTAAAAAATGTCTGATTGTATTGGGGCAACCCCTTCCACGTGCACTGTGATATGGAACGTTTGCCGTCGTGATTGTCATCGTCGTTTGTCGTCCTTGCCATCGTGATTTATCGTTATTAGGAGCTGCAGCAGCAGTATAGCGCTACTCGCAGCCAACCACCAAACTGAACCATTCCCATCATCAACATGATTTTCATCATCACACTATGCCTTCGTCGCCGTCATTTTGCCCTTTCGTTATCTTAGCCATCATCTTGGCTTTCACTTGTAGCATTGCCTTTTTGTTACCGTCACTGTCGTCACCATAGGGCTATTCTCGTCATTAAGTAGGCCTGGTCAGGTTGGACGAAAACGGATCGTTCGAAGTGGGCCCATGCGGCTTCTAATGGTGTCAATGTCGACGGCGCTAAGTAGTGGCATTGGCGATACATGCGTTCACTTCGACGAAAGCCATGACGATCGTTTGATTGTCTGTCCTATAGTAATTACAAAACGATACCTTCTTTGATTAGTATTGGTAATAACATGTATCCACATTGACGGTGTTAGTGACAGTAATTACAACCCCTGAAGGTGGGTTTCATGGATGAGGTGAATGGCTTCGTTTAAAGTAGGTGCCGGTTTTCGTGTTGATCGGAATAAGACAGTCTGACCCTGGTACAGCCCCACCCACGGAACCCGCATCACCTCGAAAACACTTAATAAAATAGCCTTGTGCTGTTCAGTAACCAGCTTTATGACAAAACTAAAAAAAAGTACCATACAGGGTATTGATACAGGTTAAGGATTACTTGGGGGAAATTCTTAGACCGAGGATTTCTGGAAACAGGCTCCGTTCCCAGACGGGATCGTCTCGTTTTCTTGAGGTTCGCAAAGGTTCACAATGTTATTACATTGACGTGCATTCTGTCCTCTTCGAAGTGAGAATATATACGTGTAACATGTTTGGCCCGAGTTGGCTGACCATGGCGACAAAACTCCAAACGAGCTTGATCTCTGTCTCCCCTCCCCGACCATCAGCAAGTAGCCTAGACCCATACCGACGAAAACCCTTTTCCGATTTCGTCGCCACTGCGACTCGGCCAGCCTGGGGCCAGAGCGCCGCTCACTGTCCTCCGGGGCGGCCCGGGAGAGCCGGATGAATATTTTTCTTGTCCTCTTGGGGTTTCGCGAGGCGGAAAAAAAAGAAGAAGAGGGGAGAGAAAAAAAAACAGAGGACAAGAGATGGGGACGGGGAGGGGACTCAGTCAATTCCTTACTCTCCCCTTTCTTATTTATGGTGGTTGCATGTCTATGGCTTGAATATTTAAGACTAGGGGGACCGACCCGTTGCAGCCGTCGGGTCGGCAGGGTGGCGTATAATAAAGACGTGGATGTTTTGTTTGCACTTGGAAATGACTGTCGGTTTGACCGCCCTTAAAGGATTTGCTAGTCACACTGGCTCTGCAGTGGTGTCTACATGCATGTTCATTTCATGCCCCTGTGTGTTTTTCTTAGCTCCCTCGGTTCAGTGGTAATTAAAGACACAGCTCTCTGATTTCCAACTCTGACCTTAAGCGATCTTCGTTGCCCCGTGCCTCACAACCGCTGGAAGTGGTGGTAACTTAAACTGGGTGAAACGAGTTTACTTAAGTTCCATCGTACCGGTGGAGGTGAGAACCTACACAGTTTCAGGAATTAGGAATAGGTTTTCGAGCATGCTCAGACAGTGTCCTCGTTTCTTCCCGATGACCTTACCGAGGACCTATATGATGGCGCTGTCTTTGCGGTCTATACAAGGCAAAACGCGTAAAACAGACTTTCTTCTCGAGTCATCTTAGCTGGTGTAACGTCAACACCCAGTTAGGTTTGTTTCACGTGGTTTAGTGATTCGGGCGGATAATTGGTCCAATGTAGAAAATTGTACTTCCCATTCTCTGGTTAATGTTTTTACAATCCAAGTCTTTCTTGTGTCGATTGTAAATATGCGATGGAGGCGCCGTCATACTGGGGCGGGTTTGTCGACCAGACATACCCCACTAAGTTGAAGAGGGACTTCGAAAACATCTCTCAAGTGTGGTTACTATAAAGGTAAGGGCGACTGATGTTTCATAGCATAATACAAGATTTGAATCAAGAATTCACGAATGAAATAGCGTAAATATGGCACAGTTTGGACGGGTTTAATTAAACTTAAGCATGCTCGATCGTCGTGCCTAGCCTTCGGCAATTGTCGTGCACCTCTGCAATATCTGATACACTGGGTTCTTGTGAAATACTCGTCAATTTGGAGATAGACGACGTGACTCCAGCAACACTTCCAGTATCTCAACAGTATACTTAGCCGGATATGTTAAAAAATTTCACGGGGAATTGAAAAATGACACGCCAATCTCAATCTGCCCGTATACCGTGGAGACAGTGTTTTCGTTGGGTAAGCCGGAGCACGATTTTAACAATAGTTCATGCGTACTAGGAGTGCAATAACGCCAATTCGAACCGCTATGACTAAGCTGTCAACGGTTCAGCAGACGTCATTCCTGATTAATTTTGACCCTCCTTCATCGGCAGGAATCATTAATGTTCTCGCCGGCGGATCAGCCGGGGATGGTTCCCCGGGTGGATGGCAGGTCTTTGCCCCCTCGCCTGGGTCCTGGCTGGACGTTGCCCCCGAAGCGTTCTCGTAATTGCAACCATAGGTGCGTCGGCCATGCTCCATTTCGGAGATGAACTTTGCAATGGAGCAACTTGTTCGCTTTAATTGTTGGAGATATCCAGCTGGATTGATCCACAATTTTCGGTTATGTTCATGTGGGCCTCAGGAAAGATGGCATGCATCGAGGTCCAGTTGAACGAGATGTTCGCTGCCGTTCGAAGACCATCCTTGGTGTTCCTGTTGGCAACAAGTAAGCTTGCGCCAAGAGACGTTTCTTTTTACCTTGCGAAATAATACAGGCCTACAGGCGTTATGCCTGACACGTCACACGAACAGATAGATTCCCCACACCAACCAGTGTCAAGGGGAAAGCCTACATCATCGGTTTGCGGAAGGGAAGAAAGTTCACAAAGTCCATTTAAAGATTGATTTACAAAGAAAGTTGATAAAAGTTATCAGAAAGGGATGTATTCGAGGATGACAAAATAAAATGTTGATGGCAGTAGGTGAGAGGGCGTCGCGTCGCCGCGACAATAATCTGTTAACATCGCATTTGGGTATAGTACACCACGGTATAAATGAAAGTGGAATTAACATTACTCTGGAAACACAACGCACAATTACAGACGTACGGAGGGAGAAAATCTTATCGTGGTCCTATTTGTGCTATTAAGCAAAAGGCTATGGGTTCGATTGTCAACAAGGGAAGTGTGATTTGCAGACTGGTTTTCCCATTGACCGATCGATAATCTGAACTGTGTTCAAAGACCCGAGGTTAATCCAATCGATGGCTAATGAATTGACCGATTGAGTCCTGTGAAGAACGGAACTTGAAAACAGTGTGGAAGATTTGGTTCCTGCATTTCTGGTGGTACAATTAGCCAGGTCGAGGAAAAAACAAAACACGAAGTATTAGTAAAATCATTAATTTGCCCTCTTAAAAACTTAAAATAATTGGAAGGCCAGTAGGTCTACATAGCGCTTCCGGATCTACTGGTTTTTCCTCTTTTCCGGGGGGGGGGGGGCGGTAGTTGAATTTTGCTCGCTAATGTATAGATTTTCATTATTAATTTATTCACTAAAATTAGTTGTCCTTATAAACGCGGATTGATCCATCCGAGTTAAAGGTTCCAGTTAAGGGATCGAATCAAAGCAATCTGAAACAAACACAAAACTACAAACTTTGCCCGAAAAAGGCAGGGAATATCCCATTCGGCAGCTGTTTATGTTTGTTTAGGCCCCTAAAACAACAATTATTCGGGGGGCTTTTCTTTATAGTTTACCGGAAAATATATTGTTAGTATTGTAAAGAATCATCAAACCCAACGATAAAACAAGCTGAAACAAGTATTTATTCGATTTGATCTGTATTGATGACCTGGAAAGGAAAGATTCCTGGTAGTTTTGACATAAATATAATCAAGGACGATTCCTCTTTTTTGGGGGGGGGGTTCGGACGCCATTGCGCCTGCGGATCAGCCCTTGAATTAAATTATGTAGTATAATTGTGGAAAAGCGCACAATGACAATGCTATTAGAAACGTCAAAACGTTCACGAAAGACATACCAATTACTTAACCCAAAAGAAAAAAGGGTAGTACATCTTTGACATAATTGAGCTATGCAAAGTTTAACCGATAAACCACAGGCAGGGAAAAAAATCACTGATCAAACAATACCACTGGGGTGACGTGACTGACTCTGGCAGTATAAAAAAACCAAACAATTACCTAACAACGCTTCAAGAGGAAATGTATTTTAAGAACAGGATAACACGAACAAAAAATAAAGGTGTGTCCGATATGCATAATTTAATATCAACACTGGCATACGTCATCGGGGGGTCACGGCAGTGACCGCTGAGTGACCGGCTAGGACTGGAGGGGAAGGGACGGCCAATCAAATCGCCGATACGGCTGTCAGTCACTGGTCATTCATTCAGGTTGGTGTTGACAAAGCGGTTATAGCGCCACCCATGCTGGGCCATGCCGTTGTGCACATAGCGCGCGTGGTGTATGTCGTATGTGCATGGGCCCATTGCCCCACGTGTAGAGTTGTGATATTGGCGCGGTGTACAGGTTGTGTGTGTATTATTACTATAGTGGCCTAGCGTAAAACCGCACACACGGACATTTACCACACCGTACCGTCGTGTATTATCCGCAGCTATAGCATAGCCAGCGCGTGTGTATTACCACACACATTTCACTATACTGTAGTCATCAACATTACCTGTTAGTTCAGTTTTTAGTAGCGTAGATTTTAAGATATAATTTAAAAACACCAAAAAAATATGGACGCAGGAAACAACCAGAATTCCACCGTACACGGGACGGAGGTGGCCAACGATCCTGGGTGAGTAAGAGTGCCCGGAGAGGGGTGTTTTCGGGGCTTCAATTCGGTGGGGGAAAATGCTCGCGATGTCTAGTGGGGCGATCAGCTGTGCTGCGGTGCATGCAGGGCATGTACTGCATCCTTCCTCGTGTGTGAGCAGCACAATGGAACGGGATCTTTCATCACGCAAATCCCATGGACAGGTTCTTATGTGCGTGTTGTACATGATTGTACGGGTCAGCCAGCGTTGTTATATTGCCTCGCCAGTTTTTTTTTCTCGTGTGATATTTTTCTGTCGACCTTGGATATACATGAAGAGGTTCCTTTTCAGTGTTTACACCTCAATTTCTCTTTGGTGTATTTTTTTGTCTGACAGGAAAATGTTTATAGGAGGGCTGAGTTGGCAGACAGAGACAGGTGAGTTTTTTTTTCCACATTTCCAGATATTGTAGTTTTCCACATGTTATGAAGAAACAGCTGTGTCCTCTAGATATTTTTGTTACAGTTGTTATTTTGCCATGAAGTAAATCGATTCAGTAACCACATTAATCATGTTAATTCAGCCACAAAACATGAGATGAACGTGAACCCCTAAACATAGGGAAAGGTCATAGGTCAGCTGCCAGTGCCAGAGGATTTATAGATTGAACATGTAAGTTCAAAGTTTACATGCATGCTGGACAACTGAAAATGTGAACTAAACAACAAAATGTGACCGTTGTGGTCAGCATGTCCATGCAGCCATCAGGAGGCACGAGGATTGTCAACACAAGTGGAGCCCAAAATACTGGACATGTACGTGTGAATTGAATTGCCCTGACTACTTCATTTGATCTTTTGTGGGAGATAACAAACCGACAAATCGACGAGACATTTATACACATATTCGGATGACCGAGAACACGTTCGCCCACAAATGGAATGTCCACATGAGAGGAAACTGCAGACTGTCCTGGAGGACTTTGCCGTGATCATCGGTGTTTCACACGGTGTTTCATCTGTGAAGTTGTTCTGACACAAAGATGGCAAATATGAAGCGGAATGAATATTGCTATGCTGTTGCACGCAAGGATTTAGGTTGGGGACTGATGGCATTTGACAAGAGGAGTGCGGACACGCACATCCACAATCCACGCTCATGTAGAAAGAGTGAGATGGTTTCTGCATTTACATGACAAGGATGCCTGTAACACGTTTGAATGTCAAGCAGGATAGGACAAGGTGCCAGCCCTACTGGCGCAAGGTGCAGGCTGTGCCGGCGCCCACGGCTGTCCTACATTTCTCCCTGCCTTAGCCCGAGGCGACTCTGGCCAGGCCAGGCGGTTGGGCACGATATTGCAATTCTTCTCACAATACCGGCCACTTGGCTCCGCCGTATATCGATGCATGCACAACCTTGATCGGAAAAAAAAAAACCTGAGAGACACTGACGAGGGGAAAAACTCCTGCACGGTTACGTGTGCCAGCAGACATATCATTCAGGTCACTGATTTTAATTACTGCAATGGCTTCATGGGAGGAAGTCCTATACCAACACATTACAAGTTGTGAGTTAAGTAACGTATTCATGTCAAGCCAGTCCGACACAAAGCCATGAGACATATTGAAGTTACCATCGAAGGTGACCTCCTTTCTCCACATTTTTATTCCTTTACACGCCATCGGTCGCCTTGGCTCCGTTTAGTTTCCCCCATGTCAAATTTGCACTTCAACCTTCATGGTTAAACTGGTGTATTAATGTCCATGGTCAATCTGGTAGGGGCCATGCACTGCACATTGCTGTTTTCTTCCCCAGTGTTTGCACCCACATGTCTAAGCACACACATGACTACCTGGCTTAAAAAACAGCATTATCATGGCCTTGATCCCCTTTTGTTTGTCCCTTGGTCCTTGGATAGCAAGGCGTTGCATTGCCAGTGGGGCTGTGCACTGGCCCCAAGTGTGCACCTGCGTTGTTAGCAAAGGGCAGTGCACATTGACATGTGTAGCTGAGACTATTGAGTGCATCTGCTTGCGCATAAGCACTGTTCGAACAGTGTCATTTGGGCTTGTGAGATCACGTAGCAAGTCCTCCTTGCTGCCAGTTTTCTGATATTTGAGCAAGGCGGGAAGTATCAAAGGTCACTTGAAGAAATTCCTTGAAGATGAATTTGCATTTTATTTGCTAGATGTTGTCACACCTTCAGTATGGAAAAAAACCCCAAATCGTAAATTTCTACCAAAGCTGCAAGGCCAGTTTAAACTTTGGAGTAATTGAATAAATTATCTGTTAATAAGAAAAAATTGACCTGAAAAGATGGAACACATATAGAAAGCCTCATTAACAAGGAGCTAGTCGTAGATTCGTTACCACATGTCTACATTATTTATATAGAGCGTTAAAAACAAAAAGAGGTCTGCAGGTAGTCTTTCACATTTTTCAGAGAGATAAAATTCATGTTGGCTGTTCGTGTTTGTACACCATGCATTAAGTAAGTCAGTAAATTATACGGCATTTTTACAGAAGGTGTGTAATGCAGTAAACTGATTTACAAGTAAGGCGTCATTCTGAAGCACTTGCCTGGTTTTTGGTCCTAGAGACATGCTAGCTGAAGAACATTTCAGCCGTCGCGCAGCCTGATTTATGACAGTTGCTCTTCCAGCTCGGGTTTGCATAATCCCATTGAGGTTATTTGTAGAGAAAAAAAAGAGAATACAGAGAGCGAAAAAAAGAAGAACCGGTGAGACACTCGCAGTTTGGCTTCATAAGTAATTCATAAGGTCTTCCCTTTCCAGGCAAATCGTAATTGAAAGAACACACGGGGGGTACAAGTGACTGCAAAGAGAAGGCAAAGAGAAGGGTGGCTTACAGATTTCATATTGAGATACATTCATGTAGACGGAGGGATCAGTTTGCCAAAATTGAAGCTCCTTTGTGTCACAATCTTCTCCACAATTCCCTGTCCTCACGAGTCCACAACTGTTATTTTAAAGGTACAGTCCGTCATGTGTGCAATATTTTCCTTTTGAGGCAACAAAAATATGAAGAATGGTGCGTAATAAGGCCACATAAAAAACTAATTAGTTTAGCATCAGCGCCTGCCTCAAAACGCCTTGTCGCATGATTTGTTGTTCTTTAAAAGTTGTCTTTTCCGATGTCCTTAGCTGTCCCCCATAGTTCCCTCAGTGCCCACACAACCTCTTGCACGCACAACATGTGACCTGAGTACATACACACAATGTCATGTGCACTTCAGTGCACGAGTCTGTCAGTCTGAAGTGAACATGGCGCTTTTGTTCTTGCGGGAGTCCAGATCAGCATGCATACCAAAAAAAAAAAAAAATCCTCCCTCCTCACTTGTTTCAAATACAACTGATGCGAAACAATTTCTTTTTTAAGTGGCCTAATGATCCCAGTGAAGTTTCAGCCTAGCAAATACCACCATACAGTCCGAGAAAAACTATTTTCCAGGATTTGATTTCAGATGAAAAGTTGCTGAGTCATGTTTTGAATAAATTTCGCCTGAATGCAGCATCTGAGACCACATTCTCAAGTTTGTTCAAGTGCAGCTGCGCGATATTGCACACTGAACCGACAAATTATAGTAACCATGTGTGTGTTTGTTGCCAGTACTTGCCCTCGTTTTTAATGACAATTTTCCAAAAAGGAATTCTTTAGACGCATCATTGGAA
The DNA here is from genome assembly GCF_054643075.1 of Acanthaster planci. NCBI lineage: Eukaryota > Metazoa > Echinodermata > Asteroidea > Valvatida > Acanthasteridae > Acanthaster > Acanthaster planci. The sequence continues at coordinate 3,300,503 of NC_141785.1, forward strand.
GTGGTCTTGTTTTCCTGAAAATGAAAGCACACCAAAGGCAACAATTTCACGGGCAGTTTAGTCCCATAACCATCTCTAAACCAAGTGCGCTTGTCAACAATAATCGTTTTATTTACTCTTCGGATAACTGCAAATGATGGACTGTACCTTTAAAGGGATGAATTTCAGTTGATGTGGCCGTACACATCAAACAAGCAGCAAACGTGTCATGGTCGTTCGCCCTTTTCATCGAGGTTGAGGAAAAGAAAAAAAAAGGAAAAAAAGGGGAAGAAATAAGAACCCTAAGAATACATGACTTAATACATTTTTTTCCTTGCTGGGTTGATTCCTATGGACTTGGTGGATGGATGTTGGCGCCAGGGTCTACCGTAGTGCCATCTGGTGTATAATACCCTCCAAGCCCTTTGGGCAGACGTCGACCATTGTCGCGAGGCTAATCCTGGCAATAAAAAATAATATGAATGCATCAATTTCACGATTTAATTAGAAAGTAGAAGGTTCAAGCCAGATATAAATATAGGATTAGTTGATTTGGTTTTAAGCCTCGCTAGTAAGACTGAATCACAGAACTGTGATAAATGATTTAATGTATAATTTTTGTTCAGTGTCTTGTGTCATCTCTCATGTCAATGGTATTTTCCACTAAATGTTACAAACGTACATCTATCTGAATACTTTCCTTTACAAATACAGAGAAATTCTCTCACAAAATCCTGGTTTTGTCTTAGTACTTTCTACCATTCTCTCTGTTGTGTAATTCTCATGTGGGTTTGTTTATGATGTTAACTGTAAACTTGTTTGACCCAGAGTAACGTGAATCCCGCTTGTTTTTTGTCTTTGAATCTTCCAGACAGCCTAAGGGAATACTTTCGCAAGTATGGAGAGATCAAGGAGTGCGTTATCATGCGGGATCCTAACTCAAAAAAGTCACGGTGAGGAAACATAAAAAAAAAAAAACAGAGGGAGAAAAATATAATCTCCAAGTGACATCCGTATCTCTGAGTGTTTGTCTCCTTCTTTATCTCGCAAAACAGAATCCCTGAGGTGTTTTTGGGGATGCGGGTCAGGTGTAAAAATATTATGTACCGATTACGCTTGCTGTTTTGATATTAGTAACCATTCCCTACATGTATATTACATACTAATATGGTTTTATCCAAAGGGATACATCAGTGTATATAAAGACTCCTTAGTTTTTCTGTGAGCTGATTATGTTTTTCTTCTCAATTTTGATGGTTTGGAACACCCAATGTCAGATTGGGCCACCGTGGTACACTGTGCAGGATTTGTTCAAGGACAGACAACGTAATTTGTACCGACAGGTACATTTTTGGCCATGCCTGAGCCTGGTGTTTAGTGGCTGCTGTCGTTAATTAACGCTTCACAATGTTGAAGTGGTTACCAACTCTACTTTGATTTATTCAAAGTGTACCACATGGATTTCCTGCGCTCTGATGGGTTGGCGATTGCATCTTAAGCCCAAATGGCATTGCCTGTGCATGAACCTGAGTGCCCCTGAATTGACATTAGGCTTCGGTGATGACTCCAACATTTTGAAATCGACTTTGACTCTCTTGGGAAGTCATGAGTCGGTTTGGAATGGACTCCAAATTTCTAGGGGATTGGTGGGATGGAGAAATAAGTTAAGGATGTAAACCTAAAGTAAAAGCCTACAAATGAAGTGAATTCCATGGAGTGAATTTTGAGGGTGAGATGATTTGAATAATTGAATTATTTGACTATTCAACTTGCCGTTCGATAAAATATTAAATATTTGGATGCATGTACCAAATTCCCACAAAAACAGAAGACTTTCTATACATGCTTTATGAAAAGTTAAAAAGGGGAAACACTTGAAGGAAAAGTTATTTTTGGCCATATGTATTTATTTGCCATGAAGTTTACTCGTAAAACCTGGAGACATGGTTGAATTGGCGCCTTTTGAAAATTTACTTGATTAATTGGATCACCAAATATCCAAATAATTGGCATAGGCCTGGTGCATTAGCTTCGAACTTGCACTTTTCACTGACGAACCAAATCATTTGGCCTTGGTACACGATGCATTGCATGCTATGTCAAAAGCTTGAAATCACTGGGACTCTTCCCTGAATTGGCCATTGGTTGAACCCTGGTCAGAGTTGGTGCTGCTGCCGCAAGGAGTTACAGTCAGCATCAGATAGGCACATGTATCTCATTGTAGTCAAGTGCAATTCCATAAGTGAAATGGACTCTGTTTACTTATTGCACGGTCATGTAAGCCTGGTTTATACATAGTGTTTCACTTTTTCTTCTTTTTGGGAGGGGGGGACAGATCCCTATAATATAAGAATACCTAGGGATTTGGGTTGTTGGAATTCACGGTGTAGTAGATTGTCTTTAATGTGACATGAAATCATGGTGAAGTAACTGAATTGCCCGTTAAACCCTTATTGCACATTATTGTGTGTAAGTTTGTAATGTTCATGTTGGTTGTTATAAATAGTACATGTAGTGTGCCATTTGTCTGTCGAATCTCAGTGTTGTATCGGGGAGGGGGGCAGGATTTAGTGTCTAGTTAGGCACAGCAGGGCAATGGGTTTCGACAACTGGTGTGATTCACATGTTTTTGTTTGCCTCTCCAGGGGCTTTGGATTCGTGACTTTTGGAGATCCCAAGTGCGTAGAGAAAGTGCTTAAAACAGAGCGCCACGAAGTAGACAGTAAAAAGGTAGGCTTTGAACATTTTTGCATTTGGATAACTTGTTCCTGTTAACTCTCTGGCCACCATTTTGGTCAAAACCTGCCCTACTTAAAAAGTGTGCACCTGGTTGGACACACATTACCATGAAACTATAGGAGCTTGATAGGCTCCCAAATTGCAGTGTAAACAGACCCACAATCCAAGTAGTCCATTCTTATCCAGCCTTGCCTCGTGGGTGGACTTTGTGCCATGCCTGCCATAGCTCTGGCTGAAGAAGCATCTAGGTGTCTCCTAAAAATTTTGTTTGTTATTTTGTTAAAAGATAAATCCTGTTAGACGTTTGACCAGTTTGGGGCACCGTAATCTCCTGCAGTTCTGTCCAGCTTTCAGTACATTGAGTCCACACAGATTCTGAATTGTCCACTCAAACTCTGACCTGTGCACCGTGTTGTGCTCTCAGGAAACCAAACCTTCTTTGACAGTGTCAAACTTGATATTCTGGTCAGATTGTCCAAGTTTTTCCTTTTCTCAATGTGTACATGTAGTTGGTACGAAAAAAGCAACAATCAGCATATTATTTCAAATGCCCCAAACACATCCCAGAATTGTGTAAGTTTTGAATATTTCCTTCCAAGTTCAGTGGGTCGCCTCTTTTGTATTTATTTTCCCCTCCCTTGTTGGCAATTTCTGTTGGAAGAAATCCTTGGCCCGGCCCTCAAATTTCCCTGGCCCGGCCCTCTTTATTCTTCACACCCCTGTCTCTCGCCCATCACGGCTGCAAAGCACCCACTTGTCTCTCCTCCAGCCCTCTCCTCATTGTGCCGTTGTCCTCCCTTTCCGTTTCTCTGACAAACCCCCATGCCTTTATCAGATCCAGTCAAAGACTGTCTGGTCTGAACTACGTGTATGCATGTCACCGTATTTCCAGACACGGCAGAGAACACAACAATACCCACCCGAATGTTACTGTGTTGTCTCAATGGTCCCCCCCCCCTTGCCAATGACGTACATGTACATTTGTCGGTGGTGGGTGTTTTCCCATGGTTTATTTGTACCCGGTTGCATTGTATGCACATCGAAGGACTTTGAAGTGAAACTGCAGAGCATGGGGGTCACCCTGTACCAACACCCCATTGTCCCGTTCTTCACGTGCTCGCTGGACTGGGACGGGAATAACCATTGGGTGTGGTTGAAGGGGCTTTTTAAAGGAGGAATTGGCGTTGGCTTGTTCTGTTCACCTGCATGCTTGGATATCCGAGTTGGGACTGTTCCTTTAAAGATTTGTTAATTTTGGCAGGGCCAGTATTGCTGTGTTTGGCACGGTAATTCGGCGACAAATTAGAATTGCCAGTTGAGGCCAGGGGTTTTTCAGTGGGTTG